>NC_053027.1:113984274-114140982 GCF_003073215.2 Triticum urartu | reverse complement strand
AGGCAGGGGGCCGGTGGAGGAGGGGGGCGGGGCGGCGGCGGCGGCGAGTGGTGGTGGCGGCGGCGCGCGTGTGGGAGCAGGGGAGAGAAACAGAGAGAGAGGGGCGGGGTGGGGGG
Source organism: Triticum urartu (assembly GCF_003073215.2). Taxonomy (NCBI): domain Eukaryota; kingdom Viridiplantae; phylum Streptophyta; class Magnoliopsida; order Poales; family Poaceae; genus Triticum; species Triticum urartu. The sequence goes on along the minus strand of NC_053027.1, from coordinate 114,140,866 downwards.
CGCGCCGTTAGATATGTTAAATCTTTGCCGCCCGCCCCCCTTTGCCGTCCGCTTATTTGCTCTTTGCTGTCTGCTAGCAGACGGCAAAGAGGAGGGCCCGTTAAGTTTTTTTTAAGCAGCTCGTCAGTGGGGCCCCTCCCTCTTTGCCGTCTGCTAGCCGACGGCAAAGAATCTTTGCCGTCAGCTAGCGGACGGCAAAGAACTGGCTGATGGCAAAGGCTTTCTTTGCCATCAGCCAGTTCTTTGCCGTCTGCTTTCGGGTAGCTGATGGCAAAGAGCTTCTTTGCCGTGTGCTGGCAGACGGCAAAGAGCTGGCAGATGGCAAAGTAGCTGATTCCAGTAGTGGACCATGGTACATAGATATATGTTTGTTTCATGCTGTTATCTTGTCCACTTTACTACTGAACTCATTTACCAAAATGAGTTTCATATACAACATGGTAAACATGTGATGTGTCTGCTTGTTTCTCTTTTAGAATGCAGACAAAATATTGGAGAACAGTACCGCGTTATCCAATGGTAAAGGAAGTAATGCAGATAAGGTTCAAGATAGTGAGACATCTCTGTTGGTCTCCAAGAAAGCTGATAAAAACTATCTTGACGACAGTGAGGGAACCCAAAAGTCTTGTCTTGATGTAGTGTTCGAGTTACTGGTCACTACTGCTGGCACAAGCTCTTCGAACTGGCTGCCTGAATCAGTTCGTCTTCCTGAGTCTCAACTTCAAGTTGAAAGACATCGATCAGATGTGCTGCGACAGGAAGCTGAAGGAGTGAGGAAGTCTCTGCAGAATTCAGATGCATATTTTCTGGTGCAACATCAAGCGCTAGAGGATTTAAGCGCCAAACAAGAGAAAGTTAATAAGCTTGCTAAGCATCTTGCCAGCATTATGGGTACCCAGGATATTGTTTCTTGAGATCTTCTGAAGTGGTTTCAGTTCTGGATTTGTTTTGCTGCGGCGTTTATTTGTGCTGGTCGCCAACTTTGACAACTAGTGTATATGATATGCTGCTTTGTTCCCTATATTTGCATGGGTGGCGAACTTTGATGCCCAGTGGATGTAATATGTGTAATAGCCGTGATAGCCTAGCATTAGTTGCTTGCTTATTTATTTCCCTGTTGTCTTGTTTATTTGTTTGCTTGTAGTCATTGCAGTTCTTTTTCCGCGGTTAGCTAGTGGCTGCAATAACCTATTTTTTAAAACTAGGCCACAATAACCATGATATAATATTTACTGTAGTGACACTGGGCCTCCTACTGGCCATAGAAACAGTGGGCCTTCTACGGGCCGTAGAAACAATGGGCCTTCTATGGGCCGTAGAAACAATGGGCCTCTTGCGGGCCATATCATCAATGGGCCTTATACGGGTCGTATGATCGATTGGCCAAACATGGGCCAAACAGACCACATTATGGCCGTAAACTGGCTAGAGTTGGAATCGTCCGTTCATGGGCCGACCATAACGGGCCATCGTTAATAGGCCGTATTTGATGACGCTATGAAACGGCCCAACGTAATAACAGACCACAAACGGGCCGACTATAACCACGGGCTGAATTTGGCCCACAAGCAGAAAATGATAGTAACGGACCGTAAGTAAATGAATGATGGAAATGAGCCCAAGAATAAATGGGCTCTGAGAAGGCCGAAAGATAACATCGGCTGGAAATGGCCCAATGGAATAACGGGCCGTTAATGGGTATAAAGTGATACACTGTTCATTACGGGCCAGTTTCATCATGGGCCGTTAATGGGTGTAAAGTGATACACTGTTCATTACGGGCCAGTTTCACCACGGGCCGTTAATAGGCCAAGAGTTACACAGGGCCTCATATGGGCCGAAAGACGTCATGGGCCATACATGGGCCAGAAGTGAAAACGGGCTGGAATCATATTGGGTGGCCTAGATGACGCTACTGGGCCTAATTCGGATAGGGCGTAACGGGCCTTGGGTTAGCGGGCTGTAAATGGGCTATATGCGAACAGGCCGTTAACAGGCTTTACATGGGCCGGCCCGCCACCTTTTGACCAAGTCAAACGGGACGGCCTTTTCACAGGAATGGGCCTCTGTTGGGCCGTGCCACGTGTCGACGTATCATAGGCGCCTTCTGTCCAATGAGTGGATGACATCTGTCCCAACGATGAGCCGACACGTGTTTCCTCCAGCCAATGATGATTTTACACGTGGAAACTCCCCATTGGTCGGGGCTGTTAACGGGTTATCGGATCCAAAACCTGACCCGATAGCTTAACAGCGTTCCGTTACGGTGGATGCCACGTGTCGGTCACCCTTGATGAAAGCACTTCTGTGACGCGGGATTTATCGTCATGGAAGTGGACACTTCCATGATGATAATTTTGGTAATGTCATGGAACACTTCTACGACAGCATAGGTATGACTATCTTGATTCTGTCATAAAATCGTCATGGATATACATGCATGACAGAAAATGCGACCTACTATGACAAACACGTATCATCACGGAAGTGTATTTTTTTGTAGTGCCCCCTCACTCAATTTGGATTGAGCTTGGGGGGCGCCCCCTCCTAGGCTGCCTTCTCTTCTTTCCCACTAAGGCCCATTAAGGCCCATATACTCCCCGGGGGGTTTCGGTAACCCCCCGGTACTCCGGTAAATGCCCGAACTCACCCGGAACAATTCCGATGTCCAAACATAGCCTTCCAGTATATCGATCTTTATGTCTCGACCATTATGAGACTCCTCGTCATGTCCGTGATCATATCCGGGACTCCGAACTACCTTTGGTACATCAAAACACATAAACTCATAATATCGATCGTCACTGAACGTTAAGCGTGCGAACCCTACGGGTTCGAGAACTATGTAGACATGGAAGGCTATGTTCCTACATATTCTACGACGATCTTTATCGGTCAAACCGCATAACAACATACGTTGTTCCCTTTGTCATCGGTTTGTTACTTGCCCGAGATTAGATCGTCGGTATCCCAATACCTAGGTCAATCTCGTTACTGGCAAGTCTCTTTACTCATTCTGTAATGCAACATCCCGTAACTAACTCATTAGTCACATTGCTTGCAAGGCTTATAGTGATGTGCATTACCCAGAGGGCCCAGAGATACCTCTCCGATACACGGAGTGACAAATCCTAATCTCGATCTATGCCAACACAACAATCACCATCAAAGACAACTGTAGAGCATCTTTATAGTCACCCAGTTAGGTTGTGACGTTTGATAGCACACTAAGTGTTCCTCCGGTATTCGGGAGTTGCATAATCCCATAGTCGTAGGAACATGTATAAGTTATGGAGAAAGTAATAGCAGTAAACTAAACGATCAAAATGCTAAGCTAACGGATGGGTCAAGTCAGTCACGTCATTCTCTAATGATGTGATCCCATTCATCAAATGACAACTCTTCGTCCATGGCTAGGAAACTTAACCATCTTTGATTAACGAGCTACTCAAGTAGAGGCATGATACGTCTCCATCGTATCTACTTTTCCAAACACTTTTGCCCTTGTTTTGGACTCTAACTTGCATGATTTGAATGAAACTAAACTGGACTGACGCTGTTTTCAGCATAATTGCCATGGTGTTATTTTTGTGCAGAAATAAAATTTCTCGGAATTACCTGAAAATCAATGGAGATTATTTTTGGAATATATAAAAATCATTAGCGAAAGTATAAATGTCATGGGGCCCACACCATGTCCACGAGGGTGGGGGCGCGCCTACCCCCTGGCCGCGCCCCCTGCCTCGTGGCCCCTGAGGGAGTCCTGGATTAGGGGGTGTTCGAATGGCCAGACTATACCTTCGACCGGACTCCTGGACTATGAAGATACAAGATTGAGGACTCCGTCCCGTGTCCGGAAGGGACTTTCCTTGGCGTGGAAGGCAAGCTTGGCGATACGGATATGTAGATCTCCTACCATTGTAACTGACTCTGTGTAACTCTAGCCCTCTCTGGTGTCTATATAAACTGGAGAGGTTTAGTCCGTAGGACGAACAACAATCATACCATAGGCTAGCTTCTAGGGTTTAGCCTCTTCGATCTAGTGGTAGATCTACTCCTGTACTACCTATATCATCAATATTAATCAAGTAGGACGTAGGGTTTTACCTCCATCAAGAGGGCCCGAATCTGGGTAAAACATCATGTCCCCTGCCTCCTGTTACCATCCGACCTAGACGCACAGTTCGGGACCCCCTACCCGAGATCCGCCGGTTTTGACACCGACATTGGTGCTTTCATTGAGAGTTCCTTTGTGCCGTCACCATCAGGAAGGATGCCTCATCCCGTCTTTAAAGACGACACCGTTTCTAAGGGAGCCTTGGCTGTCGGCCAGACTCTCAGGCTAGGTGGTTTCCTTATGACCACCCGTTCGGCTGCCGCGCCGACGATGACCTCTCGGGTCATCAAAAGCAATCTTCATGTCACCTCGGAATTCGCCGAGCAGCTAGATCCAATGGAGCTCTCTTCCCTAAACGAGCTCTTGGATCGCTTCGCCGCCCTGGGAGTCGCTACGGATTACGACTAGATTGGGTCTAAACCCAATCTGAGAGAGATTAACTCCCCCCAGGTCACCCATCACGTTGTCGTGGTAGAAGGACAGTGCGGCGACCCTTCATCTATCTTAAGGACGAGATATGTCCGGATTCCCGATCCCTCCAAGTCGGATACCCGCGGAGGGGAGGACATCACTCAAGACCTGAACTTAAAGTCAGGTGACGGGCTAGATTTATTGGACAGCATCCAAGAATCCAAACTTCCGAGTTCGGAAACTCCTTGGCCCCTGGGTCTCAGATTGGGTGAGGTTTCAAATTTGATTCCACCCACCCACCCGTACATAAGTGATCTATCCCAAATTAGGCAAGAGCCCGAAGAAACAGTACATCATTACTGGGCTAGATTCCTCCTGGTTATTAACAGGATAAAGGACTGCTGCGAGGAAGACGCAATTTCATTCTTCTGCAATAATTGCACGGACAAGGGAATCCTCAACACCATAAGTCGCTCTGATATTACACGCTTTGCTGACTTGGCGTCCATAGTATGAAAGTACTGTGCGATGGAAAGCGCCTGGAAAACCGAAACAAAATTTTGGGACAATCCGGTCTTGAATACAAACCCGGTCCGAAATAAAAGGGTGCATCATCGTCAGACACCCGGGTTCAATACCAAAAAGCAAAAGCCCTCTACGGGGCACGGAACCGTACTAGAAGGATGGCTTGATGGACCCTGTAAAATTCACAGTGCAGAGGGCGCCACACCAACTCACAGCCTTAGAGCATGTTGGATACTCCGGCAGGTGGCAAAAATTGGCGAAGATCTTCTAATTCCAGAAGCCACAGAAAGCCACCCCAGAGAAACCAGTATGGTATTAACAGTCTTCGAGACTTCCGCATCAAATAATCTGTGAAAAATAACACTCCGCGGCCTTGCCGAAGTCTACCAAGTAGCAACAATAAACCCATGGAGTGACACGGCTATTACTTTTAACGCCAGTGATGAACCTAAATTCCGAACAGCCCGAGCACCAGCCGCATTGGTCCTCAGTCCAATAGTGGACGGATTTCGTCTTACCAAGGTACTCATGGATGGCGGCAGCGGATTGAACCTCATTTATGAGGAAACCCTTCAAAAAATGGAAATAGACTAGAACTGCATTGAGCGAAGCAGCACAACCTTTAAAGGAATAATCCCCAATCCGGAAGCGCGCTGTACAGGAAAAATCACACTAGACGTGGTGTTCGGCACGCCGGATAACTAGAGGTCCGAAGAGGTCACGTTCCAGGTGGCCCCGTTCAGTAGCGGATATCACACTCTGCTAGGGCGAAAAGCGTTTACAGTCTTCCAAGCAATACCCCATTACGGGTACATGAAGCTCAAGATGCCCGGGCCTAACGGAATCATCACTCTCGTTAATGATCCGGACATAGCACTTCGTGACAAAAACAAGACAGCTGCACTGGCCCTCGAGGCGCTATATGAAGCCCTAGCGGCTGAGGAACTGACTGCAATGCGCTCCATGGTGAATAGGGACGATGTGATACTCGATAAAAGATCCAAGTCCACCTCCCTTAAACCGGCGGATGAAATAGTCAAATTCCAGGTCCATCCAATGGACCCCAATAAAACAGCTTCCATTGGGGCACAGTTAAACCCTGATGTAGACGCCACACTATGAGAGTTCCTATGAGAGAACTGGGACATTTTCGCCTGGCACCCTTCAGACATGCCAGGAATCCCACGCAGGCTGGCTGAACACAGCTTAAATATCTTAAAAGGATTCAAGCCAGTCAAACAGGCTCTCCGGCGTTTTTCCGAACCTAAGAGACAGGCCATGGGAGAGGAACTAGCCAAGCTATTGGAGGCCGGATTCATCAAAGATATAAAACATCTGGACTGGCTAGCAAACCTGGTGATGGTACCAAAGAAGGACAAATCCTGGCGCCTGTGCGTTGATTTCAAAGACCTTAACAAGGCTTGCCCAAAGGATCCCTTCCCTCTCCCCCGCATCGATCAAATTATCGATGCTACCGCAGGACACGATTCGTTGTGTTTCCTCGACACATACTCCGGCTACCATCAAATAAAGATGGCAGAGTCAGACCAAGCTGCAACGGCATTCATCACACCATACGGCCCATTCTGCTTCAACACAATGCCCTTCGGGCTCAAAAACGCCGGCGCAACATATCAGCGCATGATTCAGACATGTCTGGCAAACCAGATCGGCAAAACAGTGGAGGCATATGTAGATGTTGTGGTCGTTAAAACAAGACATGTCGAATCTCTAGTAGACGACTTGAGCCTAACATTCGATAACCTCCGAACATATGACATCAAGCTCAACTCGAAAAAATGCGTTTTCGGCGTTCCAGCCGGAAAGCTCTTGGGCTTCATTGTATCCGGTAGAGGAATTGAAGCAAATCCAGCCAAGATCCGAGCTCTATCACAATTGGATATCCCGAAGGACCTCAAACAAATACAAAAATTAACCGGATGTGTGGCGGCTCTAAGCCGCTTTATCTCCCGCTTAGGAGAAAAGGCCCTACCCCTTTACCGCCTCCTTCGGCGCACCGAACACTTCCAGTGGACGGATGCAGCCACGGCCGGACTCGACGAAATAAAATCCATCTTGGCAACAAACCTAGTCGTGGCCTCGCCAAACATTGGCGAACCAATGCTATTATACATTGCAGCAACCCATCAGGTCGTAAGCGCAGTACTCGTCGTTAAACGAGAAAGGGACGGACACAAATTCCCCTTCAAAAGCCGGTCTATTATGTGTCCACTGTCCTTACTCCGTGCAAGTCACGGTACCCGCATTATCAAAAGATTGCATACGCGGTATTTGTGGCATCCCGAAAGCTACGACACTACTTTCAAGAGTGTTGAATAACAGTAGCCTCGGAATTGCCACTTAACGATATTATAAACAACCGCGACGCGATAGGCCGGATTGCAAAATGGGCCATTGAGCTCCTCCCGTTTGACATAACTTACAAGCCACGGCGAGCTATCAAGTCGCAAGTTTTGGCCGACTTCGTCGCAGAACGGACGGAGGCCGAACTCCCTAAAGAGTACGGCACATATTCAAACTGGGTCATGCTTCGACGACTCCAAAATGTTGGATGGCCTAGGGGCTGGCGTCATTTTGACGTCCCCCACAGGAAGCACAGTTCAATATGTACTCCAGATAATGTACACAGACTCCAACAACGCAGCCGAATATGAGGCTCTTTTACATGGTCTCCGGATGGCAGTATCCATGGGCATTCAACGCCTAGAGGTGCGCGGGAACTCGAACCTCGCAATATCCCAAATAAATGGAGACTTTAATGCCAAGGATCCAAAAATGGTAGCTTATCGCAACGCCGTCCTAAAAATGTCAGCTCGGTTCGAAGGCCTCGAATTTCACCATATAGCCTGGGAAAATAATCAGGCGGCAGATGTCCTGGCACGCATCGGCGCAAAACACGATGTAGTCCCCCCCAACATCTTCTTGGAAAGGCTATTTAAGCCGTCTGTAGTATGGGAAGGGGAACCTGGCAATAACATCCCGGACCCAACTACACTGCCTGACACCGAACACTCTGACATAATTGGAGGCTCTGCCAATGAAATAACACCTTCAGCCCACGTAATAATGGCCGTCATTGCCCCGTGGACAGAACCATTCCTCGCCTACCTTACCAGGCAGGAACTCCCTGAGGACCAAAATGAGGCATGCTGCATAGTGTGGCGATCTAAAGCCTATTAAGTCCATGAGGGAGATCTTTATAAGAAAAGCACTACCAGAGTCCTTCAAAGGTGCATCTCCGAAGAGGAAGGGCGGAACCTCCAGGCTGAAATTCAAGCCGGACTCGGTGGACATCACGCTGCAGCTCGGTCCCTTGTAAGCAAGGCCTTCTGTACAGGCTTTTATTGGCCAACGGCCCGGGCAGACGCCCAGGACTTAGTCCAACGATGTGTCGGTTGCCAGCTTTTTGCAAACCAAAGCCATATGCCACCCACCGCCCTCCAAACTATCCCCATCACCTGGCTCTTTGCGGTCTAGGGCTTGACATGGTTCAACCCCTTAAAGGCGGAACCCACAAGAAAAAATACTTACTGGTCATGGTGGATAAGTTCACCAAATGGATAAAAGCCAAGCCTGTTAAGATGGCCGAATTCGGATCGGTGATAGACTTTATATCCGGGGTTGTACACCGTTACGGCGTCCCCCACAGCATCATCACTGATAACGGCACGAACTCACTACTAGAAAAAGGGCTATAGATGGGATTGACACTAATGGCGCACCAGACAAGCGGTGCGCCATTAGTATATACTAATGGCGCACCACCTTCTGATACGCCATTAGAGCTGAAACTACTAATGGCGCACCTGGCCCAGGGTGCGCCATTAGTATCCAAAATTTTTTTTGAACTAGTGCGCCTGTCCAAACATACTAATGGCGCATCCAGACACAGTGCGCCATTACTAGTTGTAACTAGTAATGGCGCACCTATCGGAAAGTGCGCCACTAATGTTGTTTTTTTTATTATCTTTTTATTCCTTCTTTGCAAAACTACTAATGGCGCACTGTTCGACCGTGCGCCATTACTAGTTTAAACTAGTAATGGCGCACTATGGAACAGTGCGCCATTAGTATGTTTTTTTTGCAAAACTACTAATGGCGCACCACCAGAAGGTGCGCCATTAGTAACCTGGATTACTAATGGTGCATTTAGATTTGGTGCGCCATTAGTAAGTGGGCAGCAACAAGATATTTTGGACAGCCTCTCTAGTTAACTGAAACTAGTGACATCACTTGAAGCAACTTAAGTCTGAATAATCAAATTCATCATACACTATTACTTGAATAAAAGATTATGTGCTTGCAGTGGAGTGCATGCGTTTTGGAGTAGCATCAGTAGCTACTGTTACTTTTCCACATGAAGTACAGTACTGGAGTAGCAAATGTACCAGTATTATCGGAGTAAAAGATTCAGTTAAGTTGTGCAGTAGTGTGCTCCTGCTTGCTCTTCTCTGAATTTTTAAGTTAAATGAAACCTTTTTACTCCAGTAGAATTAGATGAATTTTGTTAGTACTGTGTATTTAAATGAATCTTTTGCTGTGTATTTAAATGAAAGGGGAGTATAAATACTGTTTGGTTAAAACCAAGATTCAGTATCTTGAACTACTCCAGTTGTTTAAATTTGACTTGCTATTTCTGTTATGGTTTTGTGGACAGTATTTGACCTTATGGTAACTAGTTGGGGTCAGGTTTTGGGGTTTTGATTATTGGTATGAAGTACTGACAGAGGATCTTATTCACACCAAGTTTTAGTTAAACACTGGTACTTGAATGATTTTGTGCTACTTCTGTTGACAGAGAATGGCATGTTAATACCATATAGGTACCCAAATAATGTTGCTATGATGTATTGGGGGAGAAATGGTCCAGTCTTGCTTGTAGTGGTTTGTCCAAAATGTTGAATGATACTGCTTGCAGATGCATATATTGTTTCACCTCTTCACATGCCAATGTATTTTCCATGTTGTGATGGAGGCCTTTTTTGCCTTGTCCACCCGAGAGGCCCTTGAGTTTGCTGGAATGTCGATTAACTTCCGTTCCGGCAAATTCGGGTACTCCATATGTCCTATTTTCAGCAAAGGTCATGCTGAAATTTTCCGTGAATTTTAGCATGACTTTGCTAAAAATAGGACATATGGGGTACTTGTGACTAATGCATGGGCCGGGGTATCTTAGTAGTTAATTAAGTAGGATCAAGTGCCCCGGCGTACTTGTGACTAATGCATGGCTTTTAGGGTGCCTCGGTGTCGATAAAAACCGAAATGATGAAAGCTTAGGCTTTTAGGGTGCCTTGGCGTCGAAAAACCCTCAATGATAAAAGCTTAGCTTTTAGGATGCCTCGGTGTCGACAAACCCTAAATGATGAGACCATGATCTTGTTCCTTGACAATAACCAACTTTTTGACCAAACTTTGTTCCTATTTAGAGAGAAACATGGCCAACAATGATGAGGCCGGGGGTTCGGGCGTCAAGGCATTCTGGGAGCTGTCCCGGGAGATGGAGGAACAACCTCACTTGTATGAGGACGCCGCCTTCCCCACCGATCCTGAGACCACTGATGGTACCGCCGAGGATGACCCCAGTGATGCCACCACTGATGGTGCCGCCGAGGATGCCACCACTGATGATGGCGGCGCATGGACAGATGGCAGCCAACCGAAGAGGCAACGGAAGGACTGGCGCCCGACCGTGCTCTGCACCCTCAAGGAGGAAGTTACTGAAGTGGACTCCGACGGGAATCCAATGGCGCCCGAACGAATAGTCAAGGGGTACTCGCTTCAGCTCGGGTGCATTCTCCGGAGCACCGTATCGATCAACACCGAGAACCTGAGGCATCCTGACCGAGGGAATTTGCGCAACCTCCTCTTCACGAAGCTGCACGAACGATACAACTTCCCCGCTGAATTTGAAAACACAAGCCTCAAAGGGAATAAAGTGAACAATGCTGCCCTCACGAAGATGAGCAAGGCCCTCTCTACTTGGAAAAGCAATGTGAAGAGAATGATCGAGAAAGGTGAGAGTTATGAGAAGATCAAGGAGAAAAATCCTTCGATCACCGAAGATGACTACAACGACTTCAAGATCAATTGCTCGAGCACCACAAACTCTGAATCAAGTAAGTGGGGGAAAGAAATGCGGGAGCTGAACTTAGGGGAACACACACTCGGTCCCGGCGGTTACAGAGTGGCGGAGCCTATATGGGACAAGCAGGAGGCGGACCGTGCCGAGCAAGGCCTACCGCCCGTCTTCGATAAATATGGTGACAAGCAGACCAGGAACTTTGTCAGGGCCCGGTACAAGAAGGACCCGAAAACAAAGGAGCTTACCATGGATCCAAAGACCAGGGCGCTTGAGCTTGTTCTGGTAAGGAATAAACCCTCGTGTAATTAGCTCCATATGGTTGCATTCTAATTAATGAAGCCAAATTTCTAAATGGTTCACATTCCTTCCGCAGGCGACTGAAAGCAGTAGCGCGGGGTCGACTAAGAGAAACCCTTGGGACACCACTCTAAATAGGGCGTTGAATGTAATGAAGAACAAGGATAAGCTCAGTAAGCCGACGTCAGCTGGTCGTGTGGCCGGCAAAGGCTTGTCGACAAAATGATCGTCATACTATAACACTGGTGGGCGAAAGGAGAAAAAGACCAGCTCAGAAAGCCAGGCGCGCGAGGTTCAAGAACTCAGGGCACAGGTGGCGCGGACTCCGGAGATTGTCCAAGAGCAAGTGGAACAACAACTCGGAAGGACGATCACTGCCATTGTGCCTACCTTGATCTAGGGGATTAGTGCGTGGATTGCGGGCGGCTAACAGGGGCCGCCCCCGATTCCTAGCTTCACGGCCAGCAACTCGCAGAACGCGATGGCGAGGCCATTGGTGTCTCCGACGCCGGCACGGGAGCTTAATGCACCCGCGTGTACGCTGGCCGGCACCTCTGCAGCAAGCGGCCCCTCCGTCAACTGCACGCCCGCCGTTGGCGGTGCCTCGACATTAGCCGAGCTCGACGCCATCATCACGGTAACTAATTAAGCCTCTCTCGGCTGAGGACTTCATCTCCTTGCCTTTGACTGGGCATCCCTGACGCCCTACATGTTTTCGCAGGGCGCCGCCGACGTTCCGTGCACTCTCCTGCACTTCGTGAACAACGAGTTGGTCGATGTCGCCAAGGGCAAAATCGTTCAACCGGGCAACCCCTTGTTCCACGGTACCCAGATGCCACCCAACTTGTTTAGGGTTCAACTGGTTCGGGTGCTGCCAGGCTGCGACGAGTTGTTACCTCCGATTCGACCCGTCGGGGCCGACGATGATGACCTGATGACCCTCAGTGCCTGCCTGAGCTGGCCCCTGCTTTGGCCGAAGAGCCAGATTCGTTTGGGGACGGGGGACACCACCCCAAAGACAACACCGCCAGTCGTGCCGGCGCCAAGTCGGCCCCATGGCAAGACCGCCGCAACGGTGCCGGACATCCCTATGCCATTGGATCCAAACATGCATATGGCACAGGATCAGAACGACGACGATGATGATACATTTTCCAACATCGATCAGTACTTTGTCGATCATGGGTACGGTGGTGACTTCATGGGGCCTGCTTCTCAAGAACCCAACCCAACAAAAGACGTGCGCGATCTAGCTGGTACCGCGGAGAAGCCAAGTTGCAACAAGCGTCGTCTGCAGTTCAGCTCTCAGGAGACGCCTCCAGCTGCCGACTTCACCGAGCCTCAGATAGGCGAGGTGCGAAATATGATCAGCCCCAACACACTCAAGAAGGCGGTCTGTGAGCAGAACTCGGTCCCATTACAGGAGAAGAAGAAGGCACACAAAAGAAAGACTAACAAGGGTGCGGGCCAGCCGGCACCGAGTACGATCCGTGCTCAGGACGGGCCACCTTCACCTGAGGATATCTCGAGGAGGGTGCATGTGGCAGGTAGGCCGATGCTACTGAGAAATATGCTCTATGCTGCAACCGGTGCTATGCGGAGTCTGCATGACAGTGTTCCTTCTTTGGAGAAGCGGTGTCTCGGAGAGAAGGATGTGGCATACTCGGTTTTCGCGGCCAAGGTGCCAGAGGGCAAGGGCTTTGTGGATAACTCCATTGGGGGTACGATCGTCCTGCGGTTTGATGACATCCACGCTATGTTGAACCTTCATCCGCTGCACTACACCTTCGTTCGGCTATTTTCGTTGAGTATGGAGATGCGGATCATTCGCGACAAGACCCCGGACATCGTGATAGTCGACCCCTTCTACATGCATGCCAAGATCTTGGGCAGCGTTGGGGACCGGCAAGTCGCGACTTCTTACCTCGAAGGCGTCATTCTGGCAAACCAAGATAAGGATAACTTCCTTGTGCCTTACTTTCCCGAGTAAGTCCTCCCCTCAACTGCCCCGTAACATATGAATTCTTAGATTTCGGTCGTTTTTCTTTTAACATTCCATGTTTTCTGCAGTGACACACATTGCACGCTCATCCTCCTAAGCCCCAAATATTCCATGGCCACGTATTTCGACCCGGACCATCAGTCGAACGTAGACTACACAAATGTCAAGAAGGTTCTTGATGATGTTCTCCCCGGCTACGTCAAATCTGGAGGCACCTTCACCAGGCCTATTCGTAAGTACGGCAAGCACATGTTCTCCCACAATACGATGTTCTACTGCGTCAAGCAGCTGCCTGGCGGTCAGAAGGGTGCCTACTACGCCATCCATCACATGCGGGCGATCGTACGGCACCATCATCAACTTCTGCTACCGAGTAAACTCAAAGATTGGGCCACGAGCGTGTCAGCAATCCAGGACGCGGACATCAGACAAGAATTCTTTCGCATCCAGTCGGAGTTTGTGGAAATCATCCATCAAGATGTCCTTCGTACCTCGGGGCAGTTCTACCTCAAAAATCACCGTCCAACAGTGACATCAACACAATGCTATAAATGTAGGCTGACAACGACCGTTATTTCATGACTCCCACGATAGACGGCGGCTTCATCCACGCTCCGGTCCCTTGAGTCGAGTCGAAAGCAGTGATGCTGTGTCTAGTTCTGAAACATCGATTCGGCTCATGTTGTAATTAAACTTTAATGAACTTGTAGTATGTCTCTTTGGTTTCGAGAGCCGTTCAACTTAGATGTAATCGATGCTATTAATGTCTTGCTTTTCTCTTTCGATCGTTCTGTTGCATACTTATATATTGCTTATGTATTGTCTGTGAATTGGTACTAACGTTTCGTTTGGCTACTGCATAGCGATGCCGTCGTATGTCGTGTACAAGGGTAAGGTTCCCGGAGTCTACGACGACTGGGAGGAGTGTCGGAGACAGGTTCACCAATTCAGCGGTAACAGTTACAAAGGGTACACCACTAGGGCCGAGGCCGAATCTAGATACGCCCGCTATCTAGCGGGAGAGGGGAGGGAGCGCTGGAGGAACCGGATGAAGACGAGTTTCATCGTGATGATGCTCATCGTGATGACCGCAGCTCTCTTCTATGTGATGGTAGTTTAGATGATCGATATCGACCTGTAATGTGAAGACAAACTCGCTACTCGCGGTCTCGAGACTTGTAATATAATGTTCTATCTTTGTTCGGTCTTTTCAATTCGGAGACTAATATGATGAATTGTATTCGGAGACTAATATGATGAATTGTATTTAGAGACTAATTTTCTATTGTATTCGGTGAATCTGTTGTTGATGTGTGCTGTCTATATTTTGTCCAATTATACATTTTGTAACCTGTGCAAAAAACAGAAAATAAAAAAATAAAAAAAACCTAATATTCATACTAATGGCGCATCACATCACAGTGTGCCATTAGTATGCCAAAGGATACTAATGGCGCATCATTAAACAGTGCGCCATTAGTATGCCGAAGTTACTAATGGCGCATCTTGTTGTTGTGCGCCATTAGTATGCCAAAGTACCTGGGTATACATGGCCCCCTGGGAGGCATACTAATGGCGCACTGTTGTATATACTAATGGCGCATCTGAGGTGCGCCATTAGTATACCAGATACTAATGGCGCACCTGTGGTGTGCCATTAGTAAAATATACTAATGGCGTGGCACTAATGGTGCACCACTAATGCGCCATTAATGGCCAAATTAGGTGCGCCATTAGTAGGCCTTTTCCTAGTAGTGACTTTACGGCCGATGAGGTAAAACTCTGGTGCAAAAACATGGGCATCAAGCTCGATTATGCTTCCGTCTATCACCCACAAACAAACGGCCAGGTCGAACGTGCAAATAGTCTTATCATGAGCGGCGTCAAACCTAGATTAGTGCGGTCCCTCAAGGAATCTAATACACACTGGGTAGAGGAGCTCGACTCCGTACTCTGGGGGCTGCGGACCACGCCGAATCGCACCACCAGATACACACCATTCTTCATGGTGTACGGCGAAGAGGCAGTTTTTCCCTGCGACATAATTCATGACTCACCTCGAGTGTGCATGTACGAAGAAATAGAAGCCGAGCTCGATCGGCAGGATAGTTTGGACGCCTTGGAGGAAGAGCGAGACGTGGCAAAATCCCGTTCCGCATTATATCAGCAGCAGGCTCGAAGATACCAAAGCAGAGAAGTACGGGCCAAAAATTATAACGTTGGTGAATTAGTTCTACGCCTGCCGGACAAGAAAAAGGACAAACTCAAGCCCAAGTGGGAAGGTCCCTTCATAATTGACCAAGTCCTGACTGGTCGAGCGTACCGCCTGCGAGATGCATCGGATAACCGACTCGAGCCGAACCCATGGAACGCAGCCCGTCTCCAAAGATTCTATTCCTAGCGCCGGACTCTGTGTTCGTCTCCTTCCTCTGTCTATTTTTTACATACTTTCTGTCTTACATTTCTCTCCTTCTCCTCTCTCTCTTATAGCCTTTAAAGGCTCATAAAATGACGCGCTCTCCGCGCTCATTAAACCTGGGGGCTTGTTTAAACAGAAGCTTATTTATACGGGCTTCATGCCCAACACACGTGTCACACTTCCGCATGTACCTTTTATTCGCCATGATATGCATCGATATGACTTAAGTTTTTGCCAAGCTGGGTTGCCTGGCTCCTGTGCTTACCCCTACGTTCCCGATTGTTCGGCTAGGTGGTAAAGGGAGCAGCTCTGCAATTGTTACTACTGGGTCAGCCGGATGTGTACCTCAGACTGGGTGAAGCCGAAAGCTAGCGTTCTTAAGGGAATATTCGTCGGTGAACTAAAGATTAACTTTTTTTTATCTATACGCCCCCAGATGTTTTTCCTGCGCCTCTTTTTGTAGAATGGACATGCACTTTAGGGCATGCCTCCCAGGGAAAGGAACCCCTAACGGAACTATTCTCCTTGGAAGATGTTTCTTACTAAACATGTAATATAACATAACTAGTTGGGCACTTGTCTATTCAAGCACTAATGACACCTACGCCTGGTCTCCATGCATACCCCGGTTCTTATATAACCACGAGGGTATTCGGACACACTCCGGACCGTCAAGTCCCGATGTTGAAGCGAAAAGGTCGGCCATGACAAACGATCTACACTCCGGCTAGAAGGCATTACACATGTCAATTAAAATTACATAGTCAATCTGACTGATTGTATTCCTCTTCAATACCATCTAACAAGCTGTCTACTTTACAGTCCTGTTGGGAATACTTTGCGGCCAATTCTACTTGGTCGTACACTAAGCTCACAGGGATCTCCTTCCCATCGGGCCCCACGGGTCTGACCTCGGCCATGTGGTTTGGGTCAGCCTTCGTGTACCGCGTCTTCACCATGGCCCAGGCCTCCCTGGCACCTTGACGGCAGGCCGACATCTTCCACAATCGGAAGCACCGCCGCGCTCCCTTCAGCTTCTCTACAAGCTCTCCAAGGCCTTCGTGCATGGAGACGGATGGCCATAAGGCCTGGACGACGCGCATCACCTGCCGAGCTCGCTCGTGCAGTTGTGAGAGCTCGGGGAGAAGGTCACCCGTAGAACCGGGCATTTCCTCTGCGGGACGACCTGTTAGCATACCTACAGACATTACTCTGTTAGTCTACTTCCTCGCCGAACTCTTTTTTTTAAAAAAAAGTTCGTTTAAGCACTTACTATATATGCCGTGTCGAAGCCGCTGATTCTCCCCAACGGAGTCCAACAGCTGGGCAAGAAAATCCTTCAGTTCAACGCCCAGCTTGGTGTTGGCATCTTGGAGATCGTTCTTCTCCCACCTCACCTTTGTCAGCACGCTCTCACCAGCCTTCAGCTGGCGTCGGAGTTGTTGCTCTTCCGGATTTAATCCGGCGCCATCTGCAATTTCATTTGTCAGATTTGCACCCACGCCACACTTCGCAAAATACTTATCTTTCGAAGCGTATATTACCAGAGGGGGTCTCCTTGGGCTCCCCTGCCGCGGCTAGTGCGGCCTCAAGTTGGGCTTTGCACTCTTCCAGCTCCTGGGACAGTAGGGTATTCTTTTCTGTAAGAACCTGCATAACTAATGATCCTTAAATTAGTTATTCTAACCGTTTCAAGTCTCGGGGGCTACTGGTATATATATAATTACCAAAATTTTCTTACCCGTATGTCCTTCACATATTGCTCCGTGGCTCTGGCTAGACCATTTTGAGCGGCACAGAGGTGCGCATCTCCCGAATTGAAGCCATCCAATGCCTCTGGGAGAAACAAGCGTCGCGAAGAACTGTCGGGCGACGCCTGTGGTTCATGGCACTCTCCACCTCGGAATTGGTGGCAGACAGCCCGTCCGCATCCTCTGTCGGAGGAGCGTCCGGTGCGCGCCTTGTGTTCGCCTCCGCTTCCGGACCAGGCTTTGGAGCCTGGCTGGTGGAGGCGCGATTGGCAACCTCTCCGGATATAGTCCGGCGAGGTCTCTTCGTCCTAAAGAGAGCACGAGCGTTAATACAACTCGAAGGAATAACACCTGGGAATAAGATGGCGCGCTATACCTTTGCGCCGGCGTCTCAGTCCGGACCGCACTTCTTTTCAGCCCGCGGGGCCTTGCCGCCCCTCGTTGGCTAGTCACCGCAGGCTTGTCCTCCCGTCTCAAAGGCCTCCCCTGCAAAATGCGGTTGTCATACGGCAATCGAAAACACGAGAGGATAGATCCCTTTTCGAAGTGCTGGGACTTCGGTCTCAGTTACCTGTGAGGCTGGGAGTAGCCCTGGGTAATTGGCCGTAATGGCCACCAAGGCGTTGTCCTTGCTCAATTGATGAAACACTCCATCAATCAGCTCCACACATAAGTCCGGATCCTTTGGAGAGGCCGGGTCGAGGGACCGTCCCGGATCCTTGTTAGACTGAAAATTTAACAATGGGAATATAAAACGGATGGGCAAGTAAAAGTGTCCACTTACCCAACTTGGGGGATTGTACATACAAAATCCACCCCGTGGGTTGACGCAGAGAAATTCCTCCTCTTCTCCCTTGTACAAAGCGTACAAGGTCTTTATCAGAGCGGCAGCCGAATCCGGCCCCTTACGACCGTAGCGGGTGGCGTCGTCCTCCCCGTTGAAGTCCCACATGGGGCAGCCTCTATACTGAAGCGGCTGCACCCCTCGCATGATGCATGCGGCCATGACCCCGATCATGGTCAGTCCGGAATGAGCTAACAATCTTATCCGGCCCATCAGGTAAATAACGTCCCTGTCACTTTCCCTCTGAGGGCTCCATGGACGCCAGCTTAGGCGCTTCTTTAGGGGAGCACTGTCGAACTCAGGGAGGCCGATCCGGACAGGATCCGGCTGCGGGACGTCCTCTATTCAAAACCATTCCGAAGGCCAATCCTCGGATGCCTTCTTTGGGGTTCCGGACAGATATCCGGTCCCGGCGATGCGCCACACTTCGGCTCCGCCCACTTGATATATCGACCCCTCCTTAGAGCAGGGCACAAGGCAGAATAGCCTTTTCCACAGCGCGAAATGAGCCTCGCAGCCCAAAAACAGCTCGCAAAGGGCTACGAAGCCCGCGATATGCAATATGGAGGCAGGCATGAGGTTGTGCAGCTGGAGGCCATAGAACTCCAGCAGCCCCCGGAGAAACGAATGAATTGGAAATCTGAGCCCTCTTATTAAGTAAGGGGCAAGGCATACCCGCTCTCCTTTGGAGGGATTGGGGGCGCTCTCCGCTTGCTCTCCGCCATTATAGGTGGCAAGTCCGGCTCGAACCGGGACCATATAGGCCGGGGGGAGAAATCCCTTGGTCTGGAGCTTCACTAGCTCGTTGTGCGGGATGGAGCACCTCTTCCAATCTCTAGGCTGAGGGCTGGAAGGGCGAGAGGAGGAGCTGCGGCGGCCGGCCATGATAGAATGGACCTCTGTCGGATACGCTCTGATGAATACTCACGGAAGGGAGAAGGTGTGGTTTGGATCTAAATCCTCGTCCCCTTAAATAGGCGGCTCATTCACACGGCTAGGGTGTAAATATAAAAAACACCTTGACTTTTCGTATTCGTTTAGCACGTGGAAAACGGCCATTATTGGGCGTAGAAGCCAAGGAGCACTACATTTACAAGAAACCGGACACTATTTAACAGGTACACGGAATTTGGAGAACCCGCCTTGCAATGCCGAAGACAATCTGCGTGCCGGACTCGTCGTCATTGAAGCCTGGTTCAGGGGCTACTGAGGGAGTCCTGGATTAGAGGGAGTCCGGATGGCCGAACTATACCTTCGACCGGACTCCTGGACTATGAAGATACAAGATTGAAGACTTTGTCCCGTGTCCGGAAGGGACTTTCCTTGGCGTGGAAGGCAAGCTTGGCGATACGGATATGTAGATCTCCTACCATTGTAACCGACTCTATGTAACCCTAGCCCTCTCCGGTGTCTATATAAACCAGAGATGTTTAGTCCGTAGGACGAACAACAATCATACCATAGGCTAGCTTCTAGGGTTTAGCCTCTTCGATCTTGTGGTAGATCTACTCTTGTACTACCTATATCATCAATATTAATCAAGCAGGACGTAGTGTTTTACCTCCATCATGAGGGCCCGAACCTAGGTAAAACATCGTGTCACCTGCCTCCTGTTACCATCCGACCTAGACGCATAGTTTGGGACCCCCTACCCGAGATCCGCCGGTTTTGACACCGACAGCCCCCTGATGCTCCACTGACGTCCATCCTGACTCCATATATTCACGTTCTAGGAGAAAAAATCAGAGAGAAGGATTCATCGCGTTTTACGATATGGAGCCGCTGCCAAGCCCTAAACTCTCTCGGGAGGGCTGATCTGGAGTCCGTTCGGGGCTCCGAAGAGGGGAATCCATCGCCATCATCATCAACCTTCCTCCATCACCAATTTCATGATGCTCACCGGTGTGCGTGAGTAATTCCATCGTAGGCTTGCTGGACGGTGATGGGTTGGATGAGATTTATCATGTAATCGAGTTAGTTTTTTTAGGGTTGGATCCCTAGTATCCACTATGGTCTGAGATTTATGTTGTTATGACTTTGTTATGCTTAATGCTTGTCACTAGGGCCCGAGTGCCATGATTTCAGATCTGAACCTATTATGTTTTCATGAATATATGTGAGTTCCTAATCATATCTTGCAAGTCTATAGTCACGTATTATGTGTTATGATCTGTTAACCCCGAAGTGACAATAATCGGGATACTTACCGGTGATGACCGTAGTTTGAGGAGTTCATGTATTCACTATGTGTTAATGCTTTGGTCTGGTACTTTATTAAAAGAAGGCCTTAATATCCCTTAGTTTCCAATAGGACCCTGCTGCCACAGGAGGGTAGGACAAAAGATGTCATGCAAGTTCTTTTCCATAAGCACGTATGACTATATTCGGAATACATGCCTACATTACATTGATGAACTGGAGCTAGTTCTGTGTCACCCTATGTTATAACTGTTGCATGATTGATCGCATCCGACATAACTATCCATCACTGATCCAATGCCTATGAGCTTTCCATATATTGTTCTTCGCTTATTTACTTTTCCGTTGCTACTATTACAATCATTATAAAACCAAAATTGCTACTGTTACTTTTGCCACCGTTACCATTACTATCATATTACTTTGCCACTAAATACCTTGCTGCAGATATTAAGTTTTCCAGGTGCGGTTGAATTGACAATTCAACTGCTAATACTTGAGAATATTCTTTGGCTCCCCATGTGTCGAATCAATAAATTTGGGTTGAATACTCTACCCTCGAAAACTGTTACGATCCCCTATACTTGTGGGTTATCAAGACTATTTTCTGGCGCCGTTGCCGGGGAGCATAGCTCTATTCTTTGAGTCACTTGGGATTTATATCTTTTGATCACTATGAAGAACTTGAAAGATAAAAGAACCAAGATTTTTGCCTCAACAATGAGGGGAGGTAACTGCCATCTAGCTCTGCACTTGATTCACCTTCTGTTTGGAGTAAACTTGCGACACCTACACATGCTATTGATTCTGATAGGTCGCATGTTATTGATGATGCCACTTCTGCTTTTCATGATACTTAGGATGAAACTACTTCTATGCTTGATACTACTATGCCACTAGGTGAATTTCTTGATGAACAACTTGCTAGGGAGCTAGAGAGAATGAAATTATTGAAACTGGTAATATTGATGAAAGTGATGACGAAGATTCTCCCCTAGATATGAATTGCTTGTTGTGCGTGAGGGTTATGAGGGAGTCCTGGACTAAGGGGTCCTCGGGTGTCCGGCCTGTTATCCATGGGCCGGACTGATGGGCTGTGAAGACATGAAGACCGAAGACTGCACCTTGTCCGGATTGGACTCTACTTGGCGTGGAAGGCAAGCTTGGCGACCAAAGATTCCTTCTTATGTAACCGACTCCATGTAAACCCTTGATCCCCTCGGTGTCTATATAAACTGAAGGGGATAGTCTGGAAAGGACACCACATATGCTCATTACCATACCCATATAGGCTAGACTTCTAGGGTTTAGCTATTATGATCTCGTGGTAGATCAACTCTTGTAATACTCATATTCATCAAAATCAATCAAGCAGGAAGTAGGGTATTACCTCCATAGAGAGGGCCCGAACCTGGGTACACATCGTGTCCCCCGTCTCCTGTTACCATCGATCCTAGACGCACAGTTCGGGACCCCCTACCCGATATCCGCCGGTTTTGACACTGACATTGGTGATTTCATTGAGAGTTCCATTGTGTCGTTGACAAAAGGTTCGATGGCCCCTTCAATCGTCAGTAACGACGCTGTCCAAAGTGGAAGCTTCCTCCCCGGACAGATCTTCATATTCGGCGGCTTCGTACTACGGGCCAACTCGCTTGGCCATCTGGAGCAGATCGACAGCTACGCCCCTGGCCATCAGGTCAGATTCGGAAGCTTGAATTACGTCACGGACATCCGTGAAGAATTGATCTTCGACGGATTTGAGATCGCGGCAACCGCTCCCCATTGCCTCGATGAACATGGCTTAAACCTGTCATTAGGACGCATCCAGGAGATAGATCCTGTAGCAGCTCTGGCCTTAAATCCGGAGCAGATCAAGTCACTCGACGATGGGAAGTGCGACCCCATCACAGGGGCTACCGATTCCGTGGCGCTGGAGCCGCACACAGATTCCACTTCATACGGTATCTGCATCAACAGAACCTCGGACTCGCCTCCGATGTCGAACTCTGAACCCTGCGAGCCCACGTATACCGAACTCGATCGGTTATCGATCTTGAAGTTCAGCGCCGCGGATGTCTTCCAACACTCGCCAATGGGTGACATACTAAAGTCGCTAATAACCTATCCCTGGCAAATGACTTGTCGCCGAACTATGTTCGGTTTGAACTTTCAGCGTACAATGGAGAATTTTGTTTCCCACCCGCCACCCACTTCGTAGTCACTATTGAAGATCTGACCAACATGCCCGACCTCCGCCCCGAAGACACCGACGGTGTGTACGACGATAAGGGGCAGGGACAGAGCTTACTACCCGCTCGACACGGGATGACCACTTCATGGTATGACATGTGTATGATAGACACACCTTACGGCGCTCTCGACGATGACAAGGAGGATTCAGTCGAGAATAAACCGCCTGGTACACAGCCCGGACACCGGCACCCTAGGTCACATCACCCAAGAGAAAACACCACCAACACCAGAGAAGACGATACTCCGGACAACAAAGACCCTATTGAGGTAGAATCCGAGCAGGAGGAACAGGAAGGCGGGCAAGACAACTCTAATGAACAGACCACATATGGGGGCTCGGAGGATAGCAATTATCTCCCACTCTCCGAGGAAGAGGAGACCCTCGGCAACGAGGATTTTATCATGCCCAAGGAACCTCTCGAGCAAGAGCGCTTCAAACACCGGCTTATAGCCACTGCAAGGATCCTAAGAAAGAAGCAGCTGCGGCTTCAAGCAAACCAAGATTTGTTCAATGAAAGATGGACCGAGGCCTTGGCTGCCGAAGAATACGGCCTTAGCAGCCCAGTCAAAAGCTACCCCAAGAGTAGGTGGCTCCCTCAACATGATGGCAGAGTGATGGAACCCATACAACCATCGAACAATGCGGTGGGCCTACCATAGTTCGGTCTAGACAAAGCAGCAGCCCAAGCAGAGCACCATACCAACCCATCTGGCATTCAAAACAAAGCAGCTCGGGGGAATACCCACGATATCAACCAAGACACGGAGGGTAGAGCATGACGCACAAGATCGATGTACAGATCACGAAGATATACCCCGGCCGACGATGATGGTCACTTATTCGGACGCTATAAAGCCGACCATGCCCGGTTCGAGCACCGTAAACAGAGTCCGCCGGAGGTGCCTCATAGTGTGGCTCAACATAGAGGATCTGCACACCCTCTCTTCTTCACTAATGAAGTAATGGAGCATGAATTTCCAGACGGGTTTAAACCCATCAACATCGAATCACACGATGGAACAGCAGATCCCGCAGTATGGATGGAGGATTACCTCCTCCATATTCACATGGCCCACGACCTCCACACCATTAAATACCTACCTCTCAAGCTTAAAGGGCCAGCTCGGTACTGGCTAAACAGTTTGCCAGAAAATTCCATTGGCAACTAGGAAGATTTGGAAGACGCCTTTCGAGACAACTTCCAGGGAACATTAACCTGACCATTATATGCCGATGACTTAAGTCACATTGTCCAGGAGCCCGGCGAGTCAGCCAGGGACCTCTGGACCAGGTTCTTAGTCAAAAAGAACCAAATTGTCGACTGTCCGGACGCAGAAGCCCTTACGGCCTTCAAACATAGCGTCCGGGATGAATGGCTAGCACGTCACCTTGGCCAGGAAGGACCCAAATCCATGGCAGCCCTTACCGCTCTAATGACACGCTTCTGCGCGGGAGAAGACAACTGGCTTGCTCGTAAAAGCAACAATGCCAGCGGCCCGGGCACTTCCGAAATCTGAGATGGCAACGCCAAGCCACGACGAACTGAACACAACTGTCGCAGTAATATACGCGACACAGCGGTGAACGCCGGATTTCACAATCCGAAGCCCGGTCAACGGAAGAAGCCACTAAAGGCAAACAAGGATGGACCATCCACCCTTGACAGGATATTGGACCGACCTTGTCAGATTCATGGTAACCCCGATAGGCCAGCCAATCATACCAACCGAAACTGTTGGGTCTTCAAGCAGGCAGGCAAGCTTAACACTGACCACAAGGGGAGGAGGCCACCAGGCGATAAAGATGACGGATCGGCTCGCCAGCAGAACGCCGGGGGACAGAAACAGTTTCCCTCCTATGTTCGACCACTCCCGCAACGCAAGTAGCAGTTCGTCTTCCGCCACCCACGTGTTGTACTGGCAAAATTTGCGCCACGCGCACATTAGTACGCACTCAAGATACCATGGGCATTGGCGGAAGCACAATATGGACCACCCTACAAGCATTCCTGTAACATTTTTATCTGCTTACCTTATTTTTCTGTATCATCCCTAAAGAACAGGTGACCAGCTGGACAACATCTACAACACACTCTATCGGAGTTCGGATCCGTATGCTCACCTAAGGGGCTACTTTCGTTAAGGATTCCACTACCGGAGGACGGGCGACACAGACGTGCGACAGGAGGTCCAAAATAACATTTTGGGGACCACACTCTTTATTCCGAGCGTGTACTATGCCCTCTTTCCTCTGATCCCGACCCCGAGCATGTCATATAGCCGGGTTCGCGGTTTCTTTTATTATTATTATATATATACATAAATTTATCCTTGGCACATTGCTCCGTTCTCAGTAAGTCTCATCCGAACCAATCTTTCATACTCTTTCAACAATAAGTATGGCCTTAACGGCTGCTCTGCAGATACACCTCGGCATACCCTGCCAGGGGCTTGGCATGGGAACGAATGAGCTTCTAGTAGAAGTCCGAACAGCTCTATAGCGTACTTCGGCGTCGCAAGTTTGGCCTTATATGCATCAGCTCCAAATCATTGTCTTGGGTCAATAGTTGGGTTTCCCGGCTCCTGTGTTTGCTACCCTATGTTCCGCTTTTTCGGCTAGGGTAGTAAAGGGAGAACTACTGTGATTGTGCCCAGGTCTAGACCGGATGAGCACCTCGGTAGAGAAAGCTGAAAACTGACTGTCATGATGCGGCGAGAGCTGGTCAACCACTTGACGACTTATTGGAATCTTTAGCGATTCTCCGTGTAACACAAGGGATCTTTTTCATATCAGATATGCAAGGCACCACACGCCGCATACACACCAGGGGCTATGTCGTAGCCCCACCATAAAACTCCTATGGTTAAGTGAAAGTGTTAACGCCTTATAGTATGATTGCCTGGTTTGCCGCATTATCACCTCCTTCATGGACCAAGATGTTGGATAAAGAGTGATTAAATGTTTTTCCGAACACCCCCGTACTTCCTACGAGGGGGCTGAAGCCGATGACTGGAAAACTTTTAGATTATATTAAAATGACCGCACATGAGGAATTCAAGCTCCTCGAGCAAAACATAAATAGATTAAACTATAAAGTTGTCTCTTACAATCATCATACACCTCACTTTAACATTATGTTTTTCGAGCATTGACCCTCTATCAACCGGGCGGCCTCCAGGACGTCTTCAAAATAACTCTCTGGTTCCGGAAGGTCCCTGCCTTCCGGCGGACCCTTCGTGGCGACGTCGATGGCCTTCATCTTTCCCCAGAATATCTTGACTCGGGAAAGGGCCATCCGTGCACCTTCCATGGACACCAATCGCTTCGCAGCATCGATTTGCGGCACCACGTCGACAAGCTTCTGCACCAAACCGAAATAGCTACTCGGCATAGGCTCGGTTGGCCACTGCCGAATTATAACATCCTTCATGGAAGCGCCAGATACCCTATGAAGTTCGGCCCATTGGGACATATGTTCATTGAGCAGCAGCGGGCGCTTCGACGCACCGAAATGTGACCAAAAAAGCATCTTCGTTGCATATCCAGCTTGCGCTTGGTAATACCGCGCTGCATCGGAAGAACTCTTCGGCAAGTCCAAATACTCGTCCGGAGAACTCCACACTTGGTTCAGCTGAGCATAGTCCGGGTTGCCGAACTTAGTCTGCAGCAGAAAAGGCTTTCCACTCACTATCTCTTTCGCCTGCCGAACCTCCTCGCGGAGTGCTCTGGACTCTGATCGCGCTTCTCTTGCCTCCTGTTGGGCCTTGTCCAGTTCAATCGTTAAGGCTTTATTCTCCTTATCAAGAAATTCGCAGCGGCCAGTAGCATTCTCCAAAGCGAGTGCCATCATGGATACCTTCTCCTCGCCCTAGCATCGCACAGTTTGTTCGGCCTTCAGTTCAACCGATCCTTCTTCAGCAGCAACATCACTAAGCCGGGCCCGCTCCTTGGCCCGGACTAGCTCCGCCCGAAGAGCCTCCATGGCGGCAGCACCATCTGCATTTCATGCGCATTTCATATAAAGCACTTTCCCGCGTCAAGCACACTGGTGTAAAGAATGCTCGAAATACATACCTTGCAAGTCATCAAGACGCCTGTTGATCAATGCAAGGTCATCCTCCGCAATATCCAGCTTTTGCTATAGTTCGGCCACTTCCGTATTCCGGGCAGCCACAGGAGGGGAAGCAGCCTGTATTTCAAATTAAACCAAGGTTAATACCTGAGCATATCTCTTTGATCCTCTGATCGCTTCCTTTGGAAGACAATCCGAGTCTTAGGGGCTACTTCACATACAACAGGTGCATTCTGTCAATAAAATTCAATTCACAAAACTACATCACAAACCTCAAAACCTCTTAGAAGGCTTGTGAAGGCCTCGTTCAATCCACTCTTCACGGATAGAACCCTTTTGACCACCGTAGCCATCAAGGTACGGTGCTCTTCTGAAATGGATGCTTGTCGTAGCAAGCCCGTCAGCATGTCCGGCGCTCCTGGGTCTTCGGAAACCGCCACCGGAGTACGACATTCCTGTGAAGGAACCCACTTACTTGCCTCCATAATCGTCTACCGTTGTAAACCGGGCGGTTCGGGGACACCAGTCTTGATTCCGGAACCCCGAGTGACAGAGGCACCGCCTTCGGGTAACACCTTCCTCGCTTCATGTACTACTTGGTGTTCAGGAGGAGCCCATCGGGACGATACCTCAGTATCATCTCCCCTATTGGGCGATGTGGCTGGAGAAGGCGTGTCACTCTCCATCATCTCCGGAAGAAGATATCCCGAGGAGGAGGACGATTGAGAAGCACCAGGCGTTAACCTGCGTGGACAAACATGTATCGGATGATTACTTCACTAATAGGAAAAGAATGAGGTGCGTTTAAAGTACCCCAGCCTTGCTTATGGTCTGCCTCAAGGTTCGTCCTTGTCATCAAACTCTACGGCAGCCTCGCTCACCTGACCCAAGCCGCTCGACGATGGCGTTTTTCCTCTCTTGGAAGGATGCCCCTCCTGATCTTCGGAGGCGACCCTCTTCTTGCCCTGGAGGGCCCCCTCTGCACTCTTGCCCTTGGGCAAAAGGATTTCGGTTTCCCCGAACGCAGCCACCTGGTACGGTGTCGGGATCAGCATTCTCGTCAGCAGGTCGGTTGCAGGGCCTTCGGGAAGAGGTGCTGGACACCAGATTAGCACTGCTTTCTTTATCCAGTCCTGTACAGGGACGGATTGTTCAGTATCTTGTTAACAGATGCCTGAATGGAAGGTGCTCTCGGATATCAAATACTTCCCGAAGTGTCTGGATGATTGCAGTCAAGGCCAACGTCTTTGGTGGTGTCCGGCCATTGCTCTTGTTCCCCGAAATATAATTTCCACATTCCTTCATGCGTAGTGCCGAAGAAGTGCTGTAGAGTCCACCGCCCTTCTGGGTTAAACTCCCACATACGAAGAGGCCGCCGCTGACATGGCAGGATCCGGTGGACTAGCATTATTTGAACGACATTCACAAGGTTGATGCCCTTCTCGGTAAGGCTTCGGATGCGACTTTGCAGAGTCTGCACTTCATTGACAGATCCACAGTCCAATCCCTTATTGACCCACGAAGCGAGCTGAATTGGAGGGCCGGGCCGGAACGCAGGTGTAGCCGCCCACTTGGGGCCCCGCGGCTCATAGATATAAAAGCACCCATGCTGCCATATGTCGGAAGATTTGGCGAAAGATCCTTCGGGCCAAACCGCGTCAGCCAGCTTGCCTATTATGACGCTGTCGCACTCTGCCTGCTCCTCCTTTGCCCCCTGCGGCCTCACATAAAAGGTCTTGAGCCACAAACCAAAGTGCAGAGGAGTTCGGTGTAAGGCCTCACTGCTATGTCTTGAGCTTGCGTTGGTTTTCCCAGAAGAGGAAGGGATGATGCGGCAGAGTAGCGCAAGTATTTCCCTTAGTTTTTGAGAACCAAGGTATCAATCCAGTAGGAGGCCACGTTCAAGTCCCTCGTACCTGCACAAAACGATAGCTACTCGCAACCAACGCGATTAGGGGTTGTCAAGCCCTTCACGATCACTTACGAGAGTGAGATCTGATAGATAGAATATTTTTGGTATTTTTGGTATAAAGATGCAAAGTAAAAAGTAAAGGCAAAACAAATAGCAAAACAATATTAACGTGATGGAGATTGATATGATGAGAATAGACCCGGGGGCCATAGGTTTCACTAGTGGCTTCTCTCAAGAGCATAAGTATTCTATGGTGGGTGAACAAATTACTGTTGAGCAATTGACAGAATTGAGCATAATTATGAGAATATCAAGGCATGATCATGCATATAGGCATCACGTTCGTGACAAGTAGACCGAAATGATTCTGCATCTACTACTATTACTCCACTCATCGACCGCTATCGAGAATGCATCTAGAGTATTAAGTTAAAAACAGAGTAACGCCTTAAGCAAGATGACATGATGTAGAGAGATAAATTCATGCAATATGAAATAAACCCCATCTTGTTATCCTCGATGGCAACGATGCAATACGTGCCTTGCTGCCCCTTCTGTCACTAGGAAAGGACACCGCAAGATCGAACCCAAAGCTAAGCACTTCTCCCATGGCAAGAACTACCAATCTAGTTGGCCAAACCAAACGGATAATTCGAAGAGACTTGCAAAGATAACCAATCATACATAAAAGAATTCAGAGAAGATTCAAATATTATTCATAGATAGACTCGATCATAAACCCACAATTCATCGATCTCAACAAACACACCGCAAAAAGAAGATTACATCGAATAGATCTCCACGAGAGAGGGGGAGAACTTTGTATTGAGATTCAAAGAGAGAGAAGAAGCCATCCAGCTACTAACTATGGACCCGAAGGTCTGAGGTAAACTACTCACACTTCATTGGAGAGGCTATGATGATGTAGAAGCCCTCCGTGATGATGGCCCTCTTTCGGCGGAGCTCCGGAACAGGCCCCAAGATGGGATCTCGTGTATAAAGAAAGTTGCGGCGGTGGAATTAGGTTTTTGGCTCCTCTTCTGATCGTTTGGGGGTACGTGTGTATATATAGGAGGAAGAAGTACGCCGGAGCAGCAACGAGGGGCCCACGAGGCAGGGGGGCGCGCCCTAGGGGGGCCCACCCTCGTGACCGCCTCTTTTGTTCCTTGGAGCAGGGTCCAAGTCTCCTGGATCACGTTCAGTGAGAAAATCACGTTCCCGAAGATTTTATTCCATTTGGACTTCCTTTGATATTTTGTTTCTCCGAAACACTGAAATAGGCAAAAAAACAGCAATTCTGGGCTGGGCCTCTGGTTAATAGGTTAGTCCCAAAAATAATATAAAAGTGGAAAATAAAGCCCAATATAGTCCAAAACAGTAGATAATATAGCATGGAGCAATCAAAAATTATAGATACGTTGGAGACGTATCACCCACATATGATGATAAATGTCGAGATGAGGAGAACAGAGTCTGGGGCCAGATCATGAAAATCTAGCCGATAGTAAAACATGAGCCCCAGGACGAAGGGGTTAAGCACGAACCCTAGCCCGTGAAGGAAGTGGGATACAAATACTACCCTCTCGCCAGATCTGGGGGTCGGTATGACTTGCCCTTGCGCCGGAAGCCGATGAAAGGTTTCCGGGGTCAGATACCTCGCTATGCGGAGCTTCGCTATATCCTCCGCTATGACAAAAGAAGCCACCCACTGGCCCTGACAGTTGCGTCCGGGCATGACTAGGGCTGGTGGCAATTGGAACCCGAGGGTTGGAACTTGGGGTGGCTGGGATTGAAGAAGGAGCAAGTGCAAGGGGAGAAGACGAGACTGGGTCTCTATATAAAGGCCCCGAATGCTGGGCGTCTCCCCCGGTGTCTCTAAACTTACCTATAACCAAGGACTTGTACCCAGGGGACGGTTGGGTTACCCACGCCTGCATTAATGAAAATCCTGTAAATAAAGGGACATGATCCCTGCCTTGACGGGACGTGCGAGTAAAACTGCGCCCCGAGACATGGGGCGGCTCGCTAGCCGACGGTTGGAAATAGTAACAGGGTAGGTCCAGATATACTTACCTCGTCTGAAGACTATTCTGGAGTTTGGAAGGAGGGAACCCTCCTTGCAATGCCGAAGACAAATCTGCGCGCCGGACTCCTCGTCATTGAAGCAGGTTCAGGGGCTACTAAGGGAGTCCTGGACTAAGGGGTCCTCGGGCGTCCGGCCTGTTATCCATGGGCCGGACTGATGGGCTGTGAAGACATGAAGATCGAAGACTCCACCGTGTCCGGATTGGACTCTACTTGCCATGGAAGGCAAGCTTGGTGACCGAAGATTCCTTCTTA
The DNA here is from genome assembly GCF_003073215.2 of Triticum urartu. NCBI lineage: Eukaryota > Viridiplantae > Streptophyta > Magnoliopsida > Poales > Poaceae > Triticum > Triticum urartu. The sequence continues at coordinate 114,109,617 of NC_053027.1, read as the reverse complement.
TGTAACTGACTCCATGTAAACCCTAGATCCCCTCGGTGTCTATATAAGCCGAAGGGGATAGTCTAGAAAGGACACCACATATGCTCATTACCATACCCATATAGGCTAGACTTCTAGGGTTTAGCTATTACCATCTCGTGGTAGATCAACTCTTGTAATACTCATATTGATCAAGATCAATCAAGCAGGAAGTAGGGTATTACCTCCATAGAGAGGGCCCGAACCTGGGTAAACATCGCGTCCCCCGTCTCCTGTTACCATCGATCCTAGACGCAAAATTCGGGACCCCCTACCCGAGATCATCCGGTTTTGACACCGACAGGTTATGTTATGGATGAAGAAACTACTAGACACTTCTTAGCTTGCAATGATAGATATGATCTTAAGAAATTATTAGCTAAGCTTAAAGAAAAGTCTTTAAATGCTAGAATGAAATATGACCCTGCTTTTGCTACTTCACCTATCTTTATTACTGATAAGGATTATGATTTCTCTGTCGATCCTGAGTTAATTACTTTGGTTGAATCTCATCCTTTCTATGGTTATGAATCTGAAACTATTGTGGCACATCTTACTAAATTAAATGATATAACCACCCTATTTACTCATGATGAGAAAACTCGCTATTACTTTATCGTTAAGTTGTTTCCATTCTCATTAAAGTGTGATGCTAAAACATGGTTTAATTATCTTGATCCTGGTTGTGTGCGTAGTCTCCAAGATATGATTTATTACTTCTCTGCTAAATATTTCCCCACTCATAAGAAACAAGCTGCCTTGAGGGAAATATATAATTTTGTGCAAATTGAAGAAGAGAGTCTCCCACAAGCTTGGGGGAGGCTTCTCCGATTACTTAATGCTTTGTCTGATCATCCTCTCAAGAAAAATGAAATACTTGATATCTTTGATAATGGACTAACCGATGCTTCCTGAGACCACCTTGATAGTTGTGCTGGTTGTGTTTTCAGGGAAAGAACAGTTGATCAAGCTGAATTGTTATTGAATAATATGTTGAGTAATGAAAATGATTAGACACATCATGAACCAACTCCTAAGCCAACTCCGAAGAAAAGGGGTATTATCTTTCTCAGTCCTGAAGATATGCAAGAGGCAAAGAAATCTATGAAAGAAAAAGGTATTAAAGCTGAAGATGTTAAGAATTTACCACCTATTGAAGAAATACATGGTCTTGATAACCTGACACAGGTAGTGAAGGTAAATTCTCTCTATAGATTTGATGAAGGTGATATTCCTCGTTATAAGTCTGCTAGCCAATGCTTAGATGAGTTTCATAATTTTATTGTTAAGCAAGAAAACTTCAATGCTTATGTTGGTAGACAATTGAAACGCAATGTTGATATGCTTGAACACTTGAGTGATTACATGGCTAGTGTTAAAGGTGAACTTAAACTCATTAGTAAACATGCTTCTATGGTTACCACCCAAGTAGAACAAGTACTAAAGTCTCAGAATGATTTGCTAATTGAATTAAATAATAAGAAAAATGATAATGTTGTTGGAGTTGTGACTAGAGGGGGCAACATGACTCAGGAACCTTTGTATCTTGAAGGCCGCCCTAAGAGAATTGAGCAAGATTCTTAGAGAACTAATCTTGATGCACCTAGTTCATCTAAGAAGAAGAAAGGAAAAATGATAGGACTTTGCATGCTTCTAGTGAACCTTTTGTTGACACACCTGAGAATCCCAATGATATTTCTATTTCTGATGCTGAAACAGAATCTGGTAATGAACATGAACCTAGTGATAAATTTAATGATGATGTTCATGTTGATGCTCAACCTAGCAATGACAATGATGTAGAGATTGAACCTGCTGTTGATATTGATAACCCACTATCAAAGAATCAACGTTATGATAAGAGAGATTTTATTGCTAGAAAGCACCGTAAGGAAAGAGAACCATGGGTTCAGAAACCCATGCCTTTTCCTCCTAAACCATCCAAGAAAAAGGATAATGGGGATTTTGAGCGCTTTGCTGAAATGAATAGACCAATCTTTTTACGTATGCGTTTGACTGATATGCTTAAAATGAATCCTTATGCTAAATACATGAAAGAAATTGTTACAAATAAAAGAAAGATACCGGAAGCTGAAATTTCCACCATGCTTGCTAATTACACTTTTAAGGGTGGAATACAAAAGGAACTTGGAGATCCAAGAGTACCAACTATACCATGCTCCATTAAAAGAAATTATGTTAAAACTGCTTTATGTGATCTTGGAGCCGGTGTTAGTGTTATGACTCTCTCTTTATATCGTAGACTTGATTTTAATAAGTTGACACCTAATGAAATATCTTTGCAAATGGCTGATAAATCAACTGCTATACCTGTCGGTATTTGTGAGGATGTGCCTATTGTGGTTGCAAACGTTACAATTTTAACAAACTTTTTTATTCTTGATATTCCCGAGGACGATAGTATGTCGATTATCCTTGGAAGACCCTTTTTGAATACTGCAGTGGCTGTTATTGATTGCAATAAAGGCAATGTCACTTTTCATGTTAATGGTAATGAGCATATGGTACACTTTCCGAGGAGACAACCTCAAGTCCACAGTATCAATTATATTGGAAAAAATTCTAAATATTACTATTGGAGGTTTGGAATTTCCTCTTCCTACTGTCAAGAAGAAATATGATATTCTTATTGTTGGGGACATGCATATCCCCGTTGAGGTAACCTAGTGTCATTCGAAAATTCTCCGGTTTCATGTTATTCAAAAAGAGTTTGTTAACATGACTTGATCAACCTTAGTAGTGGATTCCTTTTGATGAGCACGAGATGGATGCAGTTAGAAAGCACAACCTTCTGTACCCTCTTTTTACTTTCTGTTATTTATATTAAATAAAGAAAAAAATAGTATTTTCTGTATGTTTTCTGAATAATCCATGCAATGAAAAATACCCCGAAAATAAAAGTTCTCCAAATGCCCTAAAAATTTAATATGATTTTTCTAGAATATTTGAGAATATCTGGCACTGAGAACACACCAGGGGGACCCACCACGTGCCCATGAGGGTGGAGGGCGCGCCCTACCCCCTGGGTGTGCCCCCTGCCTCCTGGACCCCACGTGGGTCCCCTCCACTTATACTTGCACCCACACACTTCGTCTTGCTCTAGAAAAAATCATCCACCAGCTCAAACCCATGTTCTAGCTCATCTTGCTGCCATTTTAGATCTCCTTGCTCAAAGCTCCATTCACAAAACTGCTTCGGGAGATTGTTCTTCGGTATGTGACTCCTCCCATGGTCCAATTAGTTTTTTTTCTAGTGATTTATTTATTCCAAATTTTTGCTGCTTAGGTGAACCTGCTCTTGAGCTTGCATGTCAAATTTATGTGGTCAAAAGTAGCTTTAATGCATGATGTGGCCTCTAGGCACTTGTAGGAGTAGTTGCTATCAATCTTGTTGAGTTTGATTCACTTTTATTTATGTTACTAAAAATTTCAGAAATTTTTCAGAGGAAGAAATATGTTTAGGAAAATGTACCAAGGTGGTTCCTCAAGGAAGCAAGGACCAAGGCCCACGATACGTGAGCCGGAGCATGAACTACCAAGAGAAGCTCAAGTGCGGCCTTGTGAATGGCCGTAAGAAAATTTCATGGTCCATGAAGTAATTAAGGAGGAATTTGAAGCATATGTGCGTAACGCTGAACTCGAGGGCTTCGTGGCAGATAAGTGCCCTTAGTATCACTACCTAACTGATTCCTTTGTGAGAAGATTTAAATTCACATCATCACGCAATTCTCAAACTGTCCTGTTTGATCTTTATGATAAATCCTATACCATGGACTTAGAAGATTTTAATACTGCTTGTAAACTCCCGGAGTGGGGTAGTGTTAGTGAGCCTCACAAATCTGAATATAAAGATTTTCTTGCTAGTATAGCTGTGGGGGGAATCTAGGGAAATCACGCAAGCTACCATAGGGAGCATTCATTTTCCTGTCGTACATTAATTTTCTCTCTTTATAGGCGGATGCATTAATGGTAAAGACGAGGCATGTCACATGTGCATTCCCGATCTTAGTGTTCTCAAGAGTGTTGTATTAGGAGATAGACAATATAACATGGGGGCCATTGTTGCACGTAGGATGCATAATAATAGTATTAAGGGAGATTTGTTCGGTGGAATTTATGCAACCTGTTTAGCTGATTTTCTTGAGATACCCATACACGGAGATGATATTGAGTTGCCTCCTGCTTATTAGATTATAATGCTATGGTTCGTCATCAGTTTATTGAGAGGAACGATCAGTCCCTCTAGTACCGACTAATCTTTGACAGACTGCGCACCCTCCATGTCTCTCTCCCTGCTCCTACTTTCTTTGACTTTCAGGCAAAAAGGAGATATGTTATAACCAGGGAGGAGGCGAACGAGTACGAGAGGAGGACAGAGGCAGCCCACCTCCAAGCTGCAGCCCTTCAGGCAGTAGCTGATGCATCTCAGTACGACCCCAGCTTCAACTTCGGATATCCACCAGGCCATACTTGGGCATAGACCAACTTAGGCCAAAAGTCTAAGCTTGGGGGAGTACGTATTTCTCACCGACATTACATTCATGTTCACACACTCATGCCAGTTCTCGGTGCTCATACTTTTTCATTGTATCATCCATGCTAGTTTATTTACATTTTAAGCTTTCTTCTTGTGTGTTTGAAAAACCTTAAGAAAAACCAAAAAAATAGTTGTAGCGTTTAGCTAGTTTACTTTCCATCCCTGTAGTAGTAGTAATTAAAATAAAACCCAAAAATATTTCTCATTCTTCTTTTGCTTGTTGGGAGCTTTCACGTGTAAATAGTTTTATTTCTTTTCTTTGGGGGTCGAGAGGAGAAGACCTTGATGAAAATGTTGAGTGTCTCTCATATGCATTATTGTTGATCTAACAAAGAGCCCATATTACCTTGTCTTCTCTCTTGAATTGAACTAGCGGGGTGACCCGCGCATTTGCGCGGCTAGACCATAATGTGTATATATGTAATATCTACTCCAAATGTTGGTGGTATTAGATAGACATTAGAAACTATAAAAATTGTTGCCAAAGTTTTTTGTGAGAACTTAAGTGATATTCTTGTCCATGCAAGTTATTTTCCCCCAGGATTATTTTATTTGTCTCAAATTAAACTTATTAACACAACCATTACATAGACATTTGGACATGCATAGCATTTTCTACCAAATCATCATTATAAGAAAAACTATGTGATACTATAATTTGAAATTATAATTTCTATTATGCATCATACAACATCATAGAGTTCAACAATAATCTCCAAACCACTCATTCCTCTCTGTTTGCCATTCATACAATAGATATTTAGAGCATAGATCTTCTTTCAGACATATATATTTTTATGTAGACAAAATCAATAAAAAAAATTAGTTGCCTAATGTGTTTAAGCATATCATTCACCTTATACTTTAATTTGTGAACATTAAGCATAAAAGTTTGCACCCGATGTAGGTAAGTTATTTCTATGAAATGTTAGTGTATTATTTTTTAGGTTATGTACGGAGTAATTCATAGATGTAGATAGTTGGATAAACAAGAAGAACTGCGATTGAGAATTTAGTAAAAATATTGTTTTAGGAATATAGAAACAACCAATATGTGTGTCGTTAGAATGAGTACCACAAAAATAATATCTAACATATTTTTAGTTGTTCCATGTACCAGCTTACAGCTTGATATTCAATCCATATATTGTAGCTCAACCTACTAATGATGTGTCTGAGTTCAATCCAAAAACTGATGTGAATTGTTGATGAAATTTTTACGGTATCGATAGGTGATTTTCTCTTAACTTTGTACAACTTTAAGCATGCCGGATTAGAGCAGAATATTTAAGAAGTAATATAACCTATGTGTGAACACTTTAGCACATATTTCCTTCCAGACATTTTAAAGCAAAGTTAATTATTGGTACTACAAATATTGATGTTAAAATGTATTAACCTGAAAGCAATAAATTAAACTATACATATATGCAAATATAAAATTCTACTCTCAACTTTGCACCCACATTTACATGTTTGGAGATACAACTGGTTTGTATAAGAAAGATATTATTTCTTTTGAACTCCACACCTTAAAATTAAATAAAATCATTGTTGAGACACAGATAAAAATACGAATAATCCTCAATTGATATTATAGATTTTGAACTCACTTGAAATAAACATAGTATCAGGGAGATTTGACGGTTTTGCAAAAGTTTGAGCCAGGGACACCATAATTCAAAGTATGTGACACAAACAATAGAATGATCGTACTAATCTTAAGGTAAAAAAGATACAAATTTCCTATTATGTAAAAAAAGCATACCAAATCTAAATGGACCAGACATTATATCATACATCTTGAAAGCTTTCAGCATAAACAATCTATAGAACAGATGGCGACCGTCCACAGAGGGCATAGCTTTGCTAGATATAAAAAATGTGTGCCAACCTAAGAATTTAAATAGTTGCAGATAACAGTTTCACAGAAGACATGTTGAATATTGCATATAGTTACGACTACAAACACACATTTTCACAAAAATTGAAAACAAAACTTGTTGTCCAGATATTTATAAAATAAATATTCTATCCATTAGAAATTAGCCATTCTTGTGCATACCTTTATATTCTTCTAGTGATTCTTCAAATATCTCATAATACACCTAATCAGAGCAAATAAAATGAAAATGAAATTAAGCACCTACTCTCATTAGCAAAGCTCATCTCAAGTAAAAAGATGATGGCAGTAATGTTCATTTCATATACTGCGGAAGTAATATCAACTGCTTTTGTATTACTATGAAACAACGATGACCAACAAAAATGTACTTTGAGGAATGGTTTCAAGTCGCATATGCCATTACTTTAAGATTGAACAGATATCATAAGCCAACACATACCCATGGCTCCACATCATGTTCGTGAAGATATTTCGTCGACTAACACAAATTCTACTATAAATTACATGGTTACATGCAATTTAACAACCCCATTATGAAAAACCCAGGGAGTTGACATCCATAGAAAAATGTTTTTTCTACAATGTTGAAGGTAAGGAGAAACATCAGTCTTCCTATTTGAGTGTACTACCTCCCATATGGGCATACTACATGGATATGAATGTATATTTCCTCCAGTATCTGTATGGGAACAAAAATGACATTATGGAAATAAGGTGGAAATCGGTTTAAATAGCATTCTACGAAGTATATAAGACATGCAACAGGCAAGTGAAGTACATGTTTCTCACATAAAGGTAGTTGTAGGAGTTGAAAAGGTAGAATGTTTTGACTTACAAATAGAAGTAACACGACATTCCACAACATGTAAAAATTGAAAAAAAGGAATCTAACATTTTATTGTATGCATGCCTATTTATGGTGTTATTTGAAATTGGTTAGGAGAACAACATCACCAATACTTCACCTTGCCATGACATAGATCTGGCAGCACCAATAGGAGAGACGATCCATTCCAAATGTCATCTCATGTAGTAGAAATAAAAAATCCAAACCCGGTGTTAACAACTGCCAGTTATGTTTTCACGTAAATACAAATTATATTCTTTCTTTCTAGTTTGCATAAGAAATCACGTACCAGCAGTAGCAGTATGAAAGACTAAATAGTATTACTACGTATAGCAGTACCTACATATCATCATCCTCTTTCCATCTCTTAGATCTACTAACTCTGACTGCACACTGTCGACGTCCTCTCTCTCAAATAAATAGTCTGAGGCTGGTGCATGAATTCTCCTCCAATTCCACCATACAACCTTGGTGGGAAAGAAAGAAATATTTGCTTTGGTGGGAATCTTCATCGAGCACCTAGCAACAATTCAGAGAAACCATGAGAGGAGAGGCCTGTACATCTACAACAGGGACTCAAGTCAACATTAACTGGTGCAACAATAAAAATGCATAGTAGATCAGTAAATCAATAGTAAATAAAATAGCCCCAACACAACCAATTAAATCACTATAATCACCTGACTTAGATATCGAGGTTGTGTACATGGCATGATCAAAGAACCGTACCTATATATATTTCTTATACCTACACATATTGATTGCAAAGTCATAAACCGAACCTCCTTACATCACATAACATGTATTTCATCAACGAAATTGGCTAATGTCAAACTGAATCAGGATACCTAGGGGCCCTAGCTGGAAGGAGGCAGGCCGCACGCGTGGCAACGTGACCCTTGCTGCTGCCGCTCATGGTCCGGCTATGTCGCCGTTTATTCACCAGTGGCGCCATGGAGACTTGGAGAGAGCCTGAGGCGCCTGATTGGAGAAGACGAAGCAGGGAAGAGCCGACTGCCGAGTAGTCCACGGCTGCGACTTGGCAGAGATCGGGAGAGCCAATCAAGAATCTGCTTTTTCTTGGCAGGGATCGGGAGAGGCAATCACGGAAGTGCTTTCCTATTCGTGAGGAGCCAATAGAATTAATTTGTGCATGATGGAAGGGTCGGTTGTACGTGTATCAGATTTCTTTTCCAGTTTCTCACGTATTGCAACATAAGTCTGATTTGGAGTTTTCTTTTTTGAAAATCTGATTTGAAGTTTCTATGTTTCCTCTCCTGGGGTATGTTAGTATATGAATCGTATAAGAATATTTCTTTCCATACTTTTCAGCTTTACCCCATGTACACGTGATAGGCCCATGCAAAGGTTTTTCCTTTTATTTTAAGTTTTTCTTCTCTATTATTAGATCTCTTATACTCTCACGTCCATGTTTTTTCTTTTCAGATTGTTTACGTGGTTACACCCCATGTACATGTCATGTTTGACTATGGTTTAATCATTGTTTACTTTTTCTCTATAACGTTTTCTTTTTTAATCTCAACCATCGAAATCAAAGATTAATGGCGTATAATATTTTAGCCTATGTGGATCCACCAAGTCGCTTCTTTTACTCTTGATTTAATTATATAATAGATGCTTGCAGATTCCAGCTTAGTCCAATGCACGTGCACTATTATTATTATCCACACTATTCGGTCGTGCAAGTGAAAGGCAATAATGACGATATATGATGAACTGATTGAGATGAGAAAAGCTGGTATGAACTCGACCTCTCTTCTTTTTGTAAATATGATTAGTTCATCGTTCCCAATTCAGCCTATTATGAATGAAACATGTTTGCAATGACAATTAGAGATTATAGTTGCTTATGCCATGCTTAATTAGCTAGGAGTTTATAATGGTTTACCTTGTGTGCCAACATGCTATTAAAATGGTTGTCATGTGGTATGATAGGGTGGTATCCTCCTTTGAACGATTCGAGTGGCTTGACATGGCACATGTTCACGCACGTAGTTGAAATAAAATCAACATAGCCTCCACGACATTTATGTTCGTGGTTATTTATATCCTACTCATGCTTGCATTCAGTGTTGATTAATTTTATTGCATGTTCATGACTGTTGTCGCTCTCTAGCTGGTCGTTTCCCAGTCTCTTTCTAGCCTTCACTTGTACTAAGCGGGAATACTGCTTGTGCATCCAACTCCATAAACCCCCCAAAAGTTATTCCATATGAGTCCACCATACCTTCCTATATACGGTATCTACCTGTCATTCCAAGTAAATTTGTATGTGCCAAACTCTAAACCTTCAACTAAACATTCTGTTTTGTATGCTCGAATAGCTCATGTATCAACTAGAGTTGTCTGTATCTTCCATGCTAGGCGAGTTATTCTCAAGAGGAGTGGACTCCGCTCCTCACTCATGAGAAAATGGCTGGTCACCGAGATTCCCAGTCCCATGATCAAATCAAATCAAAATAATTGCAAACAAAACTCCCCCAGGATTATTGTTAGTTGGAGGCTCCCGTCGTTTCGGGCAAGCCATGAATTGATGCTTGTTGGTGGAGGGGGAGTATAAACTTTACCATTCTGTTTGGGAACCGCCTATAATGTGTGTAGCATGGAAGATATCGAGATCTCTCAGTTGTTATGTTGACAATGAAAGTATACCGCTCAAAATATTATTCATCTCTATTACAAAACCGAGCTATGACACCTCTACAAATCCCTGCTTCCCTCTATGAAGTGCCTATCTATTTACTTTTATGCTGAGTCATCATCCTCTTATTAAAAAGCACCAGTTGGAGAGTACTATTCTCATTTGCATTCATTACTATTAATTTACATTGAGTATAACTTGACTGGATCTCTTTTACCATGAATTACAATTTCTAGTCAGCCCTTGATCTTTAAAGGTGCTCTGCATTTATGTTTTGCGGTCTCAGAAAGGGGCTAGCGAGATACCATCTTGTTATATCATATTATAATTGTTTTGAGAAAGTGTTGTCATCCGAGATTTATTATTATTGCTCGCTAGTTGATTATGCCATTGATATGAGTAAACATGAGACCTAAATGTTATTGTGAATATGGTTAGTTCATAATCTTTGCGGAAAACTTGAACAACAAGAGCAAACAGAGTTTGAAAAGTTTTTCTTTGTCACTTTTAGTTTATCAACTGAATTGCTTGAGGACAAGCAAAGGTTTAAGTTTGGGGGAGTTGATACATCTCCATCGTTAGGTCTGTGTAACCCTATGTTATAACTGTTGCATGATTGATCGCATCCGACATAATTATCCATCACTTATCCAATGCCTACGAGCTTTTCATATATTGTTCTTCGCTTATTTACTTTTCCGTTGCTACTGTTACAATCACTATAAAACCAAAATTGCTACCGTTACTTTTGCCACCGGTACCATTACTATCATATTACTTTGCTACTAAATACCTTGTCGCCGTTATTAAGTTGTCTAGGAGCAGTTGAATTGACAACTTAGCTGCTAATACTTGAGAATATTCTTTGGCTCCCCTTGTGTCGAATCAATAAATTTGGGTTGAATACTCTACCCTCGAAAATTATTGCGATCCCCTATACTTGTGGGTTATCAAGGCATACTAGTGACACTCTGTTTGTCTATGTATTCACACATGCACTAAGTTTCCGGTTAATACAATTCTAGCATGAATAATAAACATTTATCATGGTAAAAGGAAATATAAATAACAACTTTATTATTGCCTCTAAGGCATATTTCCTTCAGTATCCCACTTGCACTAGAGTCAATAATCTAGATTACATAGTAATGATTCTAACACCCATGGAGTCTTGGTGCTGATCATGTTTTGCTCATGAGAGAGGCTTGGTCAACGGGTCTGCAACATTCAGATCCGTATGTATCTTGCAAATCTCTATTTCTCCTTCCTTGACTTGATCGCGGATGGAATTGAAGCGTCTATTGATGTGCTTGGTTCTCTTGTGAAAGCTGAATTCCTTTGCTAAGGCAATTGCACTAGTATTGTGACAAAAGATTTTCATTGGACCCGATGCACTAGGTATGACACCTAGATCAGATATGAACTCCTTCATCCAGACTCCTTCATTTGCTTCTTCCGAAGCAGCTATGTACTCCGCTTCACATGTAGATCCCGCCACGACGCTCTGCTTGGAACTGCACCAACTGATAGCTCCACCATTCAATAAAAATACGTATCCGGTTTGTGACTTAGAGTCATCCAGATCAGTGTCAAATCTTGCATTGACGTAACCATTTACGACGAGCTCTTTGTCACCTCCATAAACGAGAAACATATCCTTAGTCCTTTTTAGGTATTTCAGGATGTTCTTGACCGTTGTCCAGTGATCCACTCCTGGATCATTTCGGTACCTCCCTGCTAAACTAATAGCAAGGCATACATCAGGTCTGGTACATAGTATTGCATACATGATAGAACCTATGGCTGAAGCATAGGGAATGACTTTCATTTTCTCTCTATCTTCTGTAGTGGTTGGGCATTGAGTCTGACTCTACTTCACACCTTGTAACACAGGCAAGAACCCTTTCTTTGCTTGATCCATTTTGAACTTCTTCAAAACTTTATCAAGGTATGTGCTTTGTGAAAGTCCAATTAAGTGTCTTGATCTAACTCTATAGATCCTGATGCCCAATAGATAAGCAGCTTCACCGAGGTCTTTCATTGAAAAATTCTTATTCAAGTATCCTTTTATGCTATTCAGAAATTCAGTATTATTTACGATCAACAATATGCCATCTAAATATAATATCATAAATGCTACAGAGCTCCCACTGACTTTCTTATAAATACAGGCTTCTCCAAAAGTCTGTATAAAACCATATGCTTTTATCACACTATCAACGAGTATATTCCAACTCCGAGAGGCTTGCACCAATCCATAAATGGATCGTTGGAGCTTGCACACTTTGTTAGCACCTTTTGGATCGACAAAACCTTTTGGTTGCATCATATACAACTCTTCTTTAAGATATCCATTAAGGAATGCTCTTTTGACATCCATTTGCCAAATTTCATAATCATAAAATGCGGCAATTGCTAACATGCACTACTAGGGAAAAGCTTATAGGCAAACGCTTACTAGTAGCGAGGGTTTATACCCCTCGCTACTGCTACTTACTAGTAGCGCGAGTTTTAACCCCTCGCTACTACTAAGTTGATAGTAGTAGCGCGGGTTTTTTACCCTCGCCACTACTAAGCGGTTTCTACGCCCCCCCCCCGAGACATGCCATAGTACTAGCGAGGGGTATAAACCAATGCTACTATTAAGTTGATAGTAGTAGCGTGGTTTTATACCCCTCGCTACAACTAAGTACGAGGTAGGTGAAGTCGCCATATCCTCGGCCGAATCCCTATCTCCTCCCCGAAATCCCTCCTCTCTTCCGCCACTCTCTCCTCTAACTTTCCATATGCTCTCACATGGACCTTGAAAGTGCAACTATCCCTAGGTGGTTTTGGTAATTCATAACAACATATAGCTCATTGAGCTAATGCTATTCCAAGATGATTATTTCAGGAAAGCTCAATGATTGGCATGGCATGGATTTGGAAGTGGAACCCTCAAAATGCTAAGGACAAAGGATTGGCTCAAGCTCAAAAGCTCAAGACTCTTCATTTTATATTTTAGTGATCCAAGATCACATTGAGTCTTTAGGAAAAGCCAATACTATCAAGGAGGGATGAGGTCTTGCTTAATGAGCCTCTTGCTTCATGTGCTTAGTGATATGCTCCAAAACCCTCAACTACTTTCCCATATCCACATATGACCTAAACCCTAAGCCAAACTCGGTCCTACCGATTCTTTCCTATCCGGCGCCACCGAGTTTCACTTGTCATTAGCCACTGCCAAACCCTAGCAATTCGGTTCTACCGATAAGGATCTCGGTCTCACCGAGATGGGATTGCAAACTCTCTGTTTCCCTTTCGTAACTTTTCGGTCTCACCGAAAGAGCGAATCGGTCCCACCGAGATTGCAATGTAAACTCAGTGTTTCCCCTTTGTAACTTTTCGGTCTCACCGAGTTCCACTCGGTCTCACCGAAAGAGCAAATCGGTCCCACCGAGTTTGCCTAACCAACTCTCTGGTTAGCTAATTACCAAATTCGGTCTCACTGAGTTTGTGTAATCGGTCTCACCGAGATTACATTATGCCCAAACCCTAACCATATCGGTCCTACCGAGTTGCATGTCAGTCCCACCAAAAATCTCTAACGGTCACTAGGTTTACATTTTCGGTCCGGCCGAGTTTATTGATTCGGTCCCACCGAGATTGGAAAACTGTGTAACGGTTGGATTTTGTGTGGAGGCTATATATACCCCTCCACCTCCTTCTCATTCGAAGAGAGAGCCATCAGAACACACACACCATTCCAACTCATATGTTCTGAGAGAGAAACACCTACTCATGTGTTGAGACCAAGATATTCCATTCCTACCGTATGAATCTTGATCTCTAGCCTTCCCAAGTTGCTTTCCACTCAAATCTTTTTTCCACCAAATCCAAATCCTATGAGAGAGAGTTGAGTGTTGGGGAGACTATCATTTGAAGCACAAGAGCAAGGAGTTCATTACCTACACACCATTTGTTACTTCTTGGAGAGTGGTGTCTCCTAGATTGGCTAGGTGTCACTTGGGAGCCTCCGACAAGATTGTGGAGTTGAACCAAGGAGTTTGTAAGGGCAACGAGATCGCCTAATTCGTGAAGATCTACCGCTAGTGAGGCAAGTCCTGTGTGGGCGATGGCCATGGTGGGATATACAAGGTTGCTTCTTCGTGGACCCTTTGTGGGTGGTTGCTTCTTCGTGGACCCTTCGTGGGTGGAGCCCTGTGTGGACTCGCGCAACCGTTACCCTTGGGTGGAGCCCTGTGTGGACTCGCGCAACCATTACCCTTCGTGGGTTGAAGTCTCCATCAACGTGGATGTAGGATAGCACCACCTATCCGAACCACGGGAAAAACATCCGTGTCTCCAATAGTGTTTGAATTCTCCAAACCCTTCCCTTTACATTCTTGCAAGTTGCATGCTTTACTTTCTGCTGCCTATATACTCTTTGCATGCTTGCTTGAATTATGTGATGATTGCTTGACTTGTCCTAAATTAGCTAAAATCTGCCAAGAACTAAAATTGGGAAAAGGTTAAGTTTTTATTTGGTCAAGTAGTCTAATCACCCCCCTCTAGACATACTTTCGATCCTACAAGTGGTATCAGAGCTTTGGTCTCCATTTGCCTTGATATCCATAGCTTTTGGTGGTCATAGCCTTGGTTTCACAACCTAGGAGAGTATGGCGTCTAGCGAGGGAAATTATCACCGTAGAGGTCCTTACTTTGATGGTACTAATTTTGCTAGTTGGAAGCATAAAATGAAAATGCATATTCTTGGACATAACCCCGCCGTTTGGGCTATTGTGTGTGTTGGTTTGCAAGGTGACTTCTTTGATGGGAGAGAACCGAACCGTGAAGCTACCGCGGATGAGTTGAAGATGTTGCAATACAATGCTCAAGCTTGTGATATTCTCTTCAACGGATTGTGCCCCGAAGAATTCAACAAAATCAGCCACCTTGAAAATGCAAAGGAAATTTGGGACACTTTGATTGATATGCACGAAGGTACCGACTCCGTCAAGGAATCCAAGTTGGATGTGCTTCAAAGCCAACTTGACAAGTTCAAGATGAAGGATGGTGAAGGTGTCGCTGAAATGTACTCTAGGCTTGCTCTCATCACAAATGAGATTGCCGGCTTAGGAAGTGAAGAGATGACTGATAAATTCATCATCAAGAAGATTCTAAGAGCCTTGGATGGAAAATATGATACTGTGTGCACATTGATCCAAATGATGCCCAATTACAAAGATCTCAAGCCAACGGAGGTGATTGGAAGAATTGTTGCTCATGAGATGTCACTTAAGGATAAAGAGGAACTTCACAACAAATCAAGTGGTGCCTATAAAGCCTCATGTGAAGCCCCTACATCATCAAGTGAGAAACAAGACTGCAATGAAGAATTGAGCTTAATGGTAAAGAACTTCAACAAGTTCTACAAGAGTAGAAGCAAAGATAGAAGCTCCAAGTCAAGGTCCTACAATGACAAAAGATCTTCTAGTCGAGAGCGAAACTGCTACAATTGTGGAAGACCCGGACACTATTCCAATGAGTGTACGGCTCCCTACAAGAGAAGAGAAGATTCTCCAAAAGGAAGAAGCAAAGGATCACCACCAAGAGAGAGAAGGAGTAGAGATGATCGTTATGAACGAAGATACTCACGGAGAAGCAAGGATTCGGAAAGGAAGGAAAAATCATCAAGGAGCTACACAAGACGAAGACATCAAGCTCATGTTGGTGAATGGGTATCCGGCTCCGACTCCGGCAGCCACTCCGAGAGAAGTTATTACTCCGGCTCCGAAGATACTCAAGATGAAGGTGTTGCCGGTCTAGCACTTGTGTCAACCAACTCCTACGACATATTTGACTCACCCAATGAAGGAATTGGAAGATGCTTCATGGCCAAAGGTCCTAAGGTAACACACCCCGAGCATGTTGATTTCAATAGTGATGAAGATGACTTGTTAGGTGATGATTTGCTTGGTGACAACTCTAGTGATGAATATTATGATGAAAGACCAATTAATCATGCTAATCAAGATAAAACGAATGACAATGATAAGGATAATATTGAGGCCCTAACTAAAGAACTAAACACTCTTAAGTTAGCTCATGAAACCATCTTTGAAGATCATCGAGAACTTTTAAGAGCTCGTGAGAAATTACGCTTTGAAAAACTCAATCTTGAGCAAGAGCATGAGTTCTTAAAAGCAATCAATGATGATCTTCGCAAGAAAAGTTCTTCTTACATTGCCAAGCATTTACTCTTATCCACTTACATGCCTCAAGTCAAGTCTAGTAACAAGAAAGATTCTTCCTCTAGTAGTAACAATGATCATGCTAAATCCAATATTGTTACTTCTAGTAGCTCTCTTGATTCCACTAATGATTCTCTTAGCCAAGTTACACTTGAGCAAGAAAATAGCTTATTGAAGGGAATTATAGAGAAAGGAGTGTACAAAAGCCTTGCCGGGAGTAAGCAATTCGAGGAAATTGTGCGCAAGCAAGGAATGCACCGGAAGAATCAAGGTGTTGGTTTTGAACGAAAGTTCAATGCCAATGGAGTTGAGTGGGAAGAAGATCAATACCCCAAGACAAAGTTTGTCCCTCAACAAGAGAAGTATACTTCTTTCAAGGGGACACAAGCTCAAGATGATCTTCCACCACAAGACTACAAGCAAAAAGGCAAGGACAAGCTTCAAGAGGAAATTGATGCATTTGAAGAAGCCCCAAAGACCTTAGTCAAGTGGATTCCCAAGACTACTTCAAGTTCCACTTCATCAAGTACAACTACAACTCCAAGGATTCCCATCAAGATGGTGTGGATCCAAAAGAAGAAGAACTAGAGAGTTCTTGAGGGTGACTCCGCCAACATACTTCACTCTTATCATTTTGGCAAGAACAAGTGCAATCAACTTCCACATCTTGCACTAGTTCAAGGAGTCACAAACCCTCTTGATGGTAAGACAAGGGACAAGGTAACCTAAAAGTTTTCATGGACATCATCCTTGTGTGCATCACTCTATGTCTATGGATATCCTTGTTTGTTCCTTGTGGGACTAACCCATGTAAGTATTGAAAGTGCAATTCACTCAAATGGATAGCTCCAAGAGATCTACATCAACATTGAGCATCCACATCTTCAATATCTACATGAAGTCATCATCGACAAAACCCAAGGTTAGTTCATCCCTCTTAGGGGGGATATCACATCTAGGGGGAGCTTTACTCTAAGACTTGAGCTAAAGCAACTCTAAAGATGTGAACAAAACAATGCTTTATGTAAAAGTGGTAACCCCACTTGAGCTTAAACGATGAGTATGACCTATGATCAAGTGTTCTCACTTGACTCCTAAGTCAATATACTCATATATAGATGACCTTGTCATCGCAAATTGCTTGATAGATGCTAGATTTGGTTGTGCATGCCTTGCCACATATTTCATTTGCCATCTTATTGTGTGAGCATGCTAGTTGCATATTTTACTCATTTGAGGACATCCACTTGTTGTTTTGATTGTTTGGTTTTATCTTCTTTTGCCAAGTGGATGGACAAGAATGCCTAAGAACCTCCTCTAGCTATCTATGCTTTTCTCGTCTCAAACTCTATTCATGCTGCATCACAAAATTTGATCAAGTCAGATTCGAACCACTCTGTGTGAGGAGCGCTCGGAGTCCCCGATTCGTCATGGACTTAAACTTCCAAAACCTCTTTATGATTCTCGGTCTGACCGATACTCCACTTTCGGTCCTACCGAGATCATTAAGTTGATCTAGGTTTTCGATCTCAGTGCAGCCGATTTGAACATTTCGGTCACACCGAGTTTCAGTAACTGCTTGCAGTTATGAATCTCGGTGCCACCGAGTTGTTCCACTCAGTCACACCGACAGGGTCGGGCTATATATAGTCACGGGCAAATTTTTGGAAATTTCTCCGAACCCCTTCGCCCGCGCGATAGCCTGCTCTGCCCTCGTGGTCTCCGGATCGTCTTCTCGCCGCCAGCAGCCTCCAGTCGCTGGTCTCCGTCGCCGTCAACGGGAATCCTGCCCCGCCGTTGCCGCCGTAGCAAGTCCCCGCCGAACTAGGGTATGGACTTGATCTTTGTGCTATTCCCAATCTGATTCCTAGCACATTGTAATCATATTGATTCTAGCCACGTTTGATGAACTTCTATCCAGTCAATGAACTCATAGATTAGGTTTGATTCGAAAATTCTAGGTTTAGGTTTCCGCCGAAACTATCTCGGACCCACCGAGTTGAAAAACTCGGTCCCATCGATTTGGCTTATGCCATTGCACAAGTGAGACTCGGTCTGACCGAGAATTACTTATCGGTGTGACCGATTTTGGAACTCTGTGAAACCCTAGCAGTCTCGGTGCCACCGAACTGTGACTCGGTCCTACCGAGTTCACTAGTTTAGGTTCCAAAACTGCTTCGGTATCACTGAGTTTGAAAATCGGTAGATCCGAGATGATTTCAGTGGGAAACTAAAACTAAGTTTTTGGATCATTCTTTTGCAAAAATCTCTGCATTTTGTGATGCTCATCTTTTCTATCTCATCTATAATCTATTCACAGGGTCAGCAGTCAGTTTGCAGCATGTCTGATCAAAGTGATAGCCAAAATATGTCAGAGCAGCAAGTGGTGATGAGTGAGGGCACTAGTCCCTCCAGTTCATCTGATGAAGGCAGCAGGAGCACTCCTAGCAATTTGCCAAAGGCTGCCACGAGACAAAGGAAGAAGAGGACTTCAGATTCCGAAGATGAGGACTATGTGGCAGAGGAAGAGGCCACTTCCAAGAGAGTTGAGCCAGCTCAAGGCACTAAGCCAGGTCTGAAAATCAAAAGGCCAGCAGGCAGGCAGCCAATGTCAAAGGCCAGAATGTCAACTGAGAAGCCCATAGAGCCAGTTGCAGCTGAGGGCAAGAAAAGGAAGGAAAGGATGAAGAAGACTGTGGCTAGAGTGCTTGGCAAAGCTTCCATCATGGAAGAAGAAGAGGAAGAAGAGGTAGCTGCACCAGTGCCCAAGGCACCCAAGCTAATGGGAGATGCCATAAAATCAGGGGGAGCTGCTTCCAAGGCCAAGTCAGCTCCAAAGCCAAAGCCTAAGAGAAATACAAGGAGCATTCCTGCAGCTGAGAAGAACAAGGCCCCAGTGCCTGAGACTGTTGCTGAAGAAGAGGAAGAGAATGTCCTGAGAAAGCTAAAGCCCAAGATCCCAGACCACAACGATGCTCATCCTGTGGCTGAGGATATGAAGCTCAGGAGAGATTCAGGGCTAAGTGGAGAGAAGCAGACCCGTATGCTTCAAGGAGAAGGACAACAGTGGACTACAGATTTCACACCAAGGAGCAGCAAGATTTCTATGAGACTGTGCTGCTAGATAAGAAGCCCATTGTATGTGATATGAGATGGGTCGACTGGGAATATATCAACGAAAACGAAGAGCACTATCCTGGAGTGTAAGACAGCTTCATAGCTTGTGGAGTAGCTGACTTTGTTGGGCAGAAGCTCACAAAGTGGAACGAGGAGCTTATCATGCAGTTCTACTCCACGGCACACTTCTATCCAGATGGGAGGATCACATGGATGTCTGAGGGTACGAGGTACCAATCCACAGTTGCTGAGTGGGCACAGATCATTAATGCCCCAGAGGAGCAAGATGATGACTTGGATATCTATGCCAAGAAGAAGATGGACCACAACTCAATGTCAAATATGTACAAGGAGATCCCAAATGAAGCACTTGATACCTTCAAGTTTGGCTCGGTACATTACCTTCTGTCAGGGCTCCCGACTATCAATTGGATCTTGAGGCACACCTTATTGCCCAAGTCAGGTGATCACAAGATGATCAGAGGCCATGCTATCAACTTGCTACATGTGTTTGATGTGCCTCAGAAGTTCAAGGTGATGAGCCTCATAGTGGAAACAATCAAGAGGACTGCAGCAGATCAGAAGAGGAGCTGCGGATATGCCCCTCAAATTCAGGAGCTCATCAACTCCAAGATGGGCACGGGCATATATCTATTGGATAAGGAACACCTGCCCATCCGTCCAGTTTTTTAGGACAATCAAGTTGTCATGACTGAGAACCAGCCATCATCTGACCAAGCATACGCAAAGAAGGAGAAGGCGAGGAAGGAGAAAGCTGCCAAGATGCCTACTCAAGAGGAGGCATCTGAGTATTTCTTGAAGACTAAACTAGAGCAGCTTGGTTACTTGATTGCTTCCACGCTAAGGATTGAGCAAAGTCTGGCCACCCTCACTAAGAATCAGCAGAGCCTAGAGAGAATCATGGAACAGAAGTTCTATGACTTGGATGTCAAAGTAACGGAAGTTCAGTCTGCAGTGGAGCAGCTCTAGGAGGACATGCAGGAGAGGAGAGGCAGGACTACCACTCATGCCTTTTCCAGAGTGCCACGAGGCCCGAGGTCATCTGCCGTGCCAGTTGCTGACACCAGAGCCACCACTTCAGCACCAGCTACAGCCTCAGCTCCAGCGTCTACTTCAGCTCCAACTCCAGCGTCTACTTCAGCATCTACCGAAGCCTTCATCCTTGGAGTGATCCGGACTCCACCACCACCAGAAGATCAAGCCTGAGCGTCGATTTAGCACTATGCATTTTCTAGGAACTTTTTGGTAACTTGTTGCCAAAGGGGGAGAAGATGTATAGATCATAGGCTTCGAGAGAGAGAGTGTTGCTTTTCTCTCTTGCTTTATTTGGTGGTTTTTCAAACTTGTTTGCTTTTGAGTGCTTGAGATACTACGTCATTATTTGTGAGACATTGATGATCATGTGTTTGATCATAAGCTACACTTAATGCTTGCTTAATGCTATTATCTTATCTATCTTATGTGATCTTTCACTTTTCTTGGTGATGAGTGCATGCATTTCATTCTTGTCATTTTTAGTGCTCCACCAAGATGTATGTGACATGGAAGAGTAACCCATGACTCTAACTCTTTGTGCATTTGCAGTCCAAAGCAAATTTTAAACATGCACAAATTTAGGGGGAGCTCTTACTTATCACATACTTCTCAAAGTGACGATATATTTCATGCTTATTATCATTTGTCGAAGCTTTGATCTATATGTTGTCATCAATTACCAAAAAGGGGGAGATTGAAAGTGCAACTATCCCTAGGTGGTTTTGGTAATTCATAACAACATATAGCTCATTGAGCTAATGCTATTCCAAGATGATTATTTCAGGAAAGCTCAATGATTGGCATGGCATGGATGTGAAAGTGGAACCCTCAAAATGCTAAGGACAAAGATTGGCTCAAGCTCAAAAGCTCAAGACTCTTCATTTTATATTTTAGTGATCCAAGATCACATTGAGTCTTTAGGAAAAGCCAATACTATCAAGGAGGGATGAGGTGTTGCTTAATGAGCCTCTTGCTTCATGTGCTTAGTGATATGCTCCAAAAACCCTCAACTACTTTCCCATATCCACATATGACCTAAACCCTAAGCCAAACTCGGTCCTACCGATTCTTCCTATCCGGCGCCACCGAGTTTCACTTGTCATTAGCCACTGCCAAACCCTAGCAATTCGGTCCTACCGATAGGGATCTCGGTCTCACCGAGATGTGGTTGCAAACTCTCTGTTTCCCTTTCGTAACTTTTCGGTCTCACCAAAAGAGCGAATCGGTCCCACCGAGATTGCAATGTAAACTCAGTGTTTCCCCTTTGTAACTTTTCGGTCTCACCGAGTTCCACTCGGTCTCACCGAAAGAGCAAATCGGTCCCACCGAGTTTGCCTGACCAACTCTCTGGTTAGCTAATTACCAAATTCGGTCTCACCGAGTTTGTGTAATCGGTCTCACCGAGATTACATTATGCCCAAACCCTAACCATATCGGTCCTACCGAGTTGCATGTCAGTCCCACCAAAAATCTCTAACGGTCACTAGGTTTACATTTTCGGTCCGACCGAGTTTATTGATTCGGTCCCACCGAGATTGGAAAACTGTGTAACGGTTGGATTTTGTGTGGAGGCTATATATACCCCTCCACCTCCTTCTCATTCGAAGAGAGAGCCATCAGAACACACACACCATTCCAACTCATATGTTCTGAGAGAGAACCACCTACTCATGTGTTGAGACCAAGATATTCCATTCCTACCATATGAATCTTGATCTCTAGCCTTCCCAAGTTGCTTTCCACTCAAATCTTTTTTCCACCAAATCCAAATCCTATGAGAGAGAGTTGAGTGTTGGGGAGACTATCATTTGAAGCACAAGAGCATGGAGTTCATTACCTACACACCATTTGTTAATTCTTGGAGAGTGGTTTCTCCTAGATTGGCTAGGTGTCACTTGGGAGCCTCCGACAAGATTATGGAGTTGAACCAAGGAGTTTGTAAGGGCAAGGATATCGCCTACTTCGTGAAGATCTACCGCTAGTGAGGCAAGTCCTGTGTGGGTGATGGCCATGGTGGGATAGACAAGGTTGCTTCTTCGTGGACCCTTTGTGGGTGGTTGCTTCTTCGTGGACCCTTCGTGGGTGGAGCCCTGTGTGGAATCGCGCAACCGTTACCCTTGGGTGGAGCCCTGTGTGGACTCACGCAACCGTTACCCTTCATGGGTTGAAGTCTCCATCAACGTGGATGTAGGATAGCACCACCTATCCGAACCACGGGAAAAACATCCGTGTCTCCAATAGCGTTTGAATTCTCCAAACCCTTCCCTTTACATTCTTGCAAGTTGCATGCTTTACTTTCCGCTGCCTATATACTCTTTGCATGCTTGCTTGAATTATGTGATGATTGCTTGACTTGTCCTAAATTAGCTAAAATCTGCCAAGAACTAAAATTGGGAAAAGGTTAAGTTTTTATTTGGTCAAGTAGTCTAATCACCCCCCTCTAGACATACTTTCGATCCTACAGACCTCTTGCCCATGCGCCCCTCCTCCGTGGCGCCGAAAGAGGCCGCCGCCTCGCGGCACCGGCATCTATGGGCTCGCCGGTCTTCCACCAACGTCTAGGAGGCCGCTGCCCCGCGCCACCACACCGGAGCACCTCACCACCGGTGACTAGCTCCGCTAATCCCTCCATCACCTTCCTCTCTCCCTCGGTTTTCCTTTTCTCTCTCTCCCTCTGGTTTGACTCACCCTCCCATGTCCATGCCCATGCAGGTCGTCGTCATGGACGACCCGGAGCTATCTGGCATGGTCGGGAAGAGGAGCCCCACGCCGCGGCCTTGCTCTTCCATATAAACGGGCCCTCTCCAACAGCCACCGCCAGATCTGGTCTGCCATTGTCCCTTCCTGCCTCTGGCGACGCCAACCGTTGCTAGATCGAACGAATGCTTCCACTGACAACACGCATGGGATCAAGATTTTTTTGTTTTTGAAAGTAATAGCAGTAGCGCGGGGTATAAGACCCGCTACAGATAATTAGCAGTAGCGCCGTCTACAACGCACACTACAGCTAACCATGTATAGCAGTAGCGTGTGTCAACACGCGCTACTGCTACAAGTTAGCTGTGGCGCCATATCAGTAGCGCGGGCACCCGCGCTACTGATACATCCAAAACCCGCGTTGCTGCTAGGCTTTTCCCTAGTAGTGATGATTCGAACGGACTTAAGCATCGCTATGGGTGAGAAGGTCTCATCGTAGTCAACTCCTTGAACTTGTCGAAAACCTTTTGCAACAAGTCGAGCTTTGTAGACAGTAACATTACCGTCAGCGTCAGTCTTCTTCTTGAAGATCCATTTATTTTCTAAGGCTTGCCGATCATCAGGAAAGTCAACCAAAGTCCACACTTTATTCTCATACATGGATCCCATCTCAGTTTTTATGGCCTCAAGCCATTTTGTGGAATCTAGGCTCATCATCGCTTCCTCATAGTTCGTAGGTTCATCATGGCCAAGTAACATGACCTCCAGAATAGGATTACAGTACCACTCTAGTGTGGATCTTACTCTGGTTGATCTATGAGGTTCGGTAGTAACTTGATCGGAAGTTTCATGATCATCATCATTAGCTTCCTCACTAACTGGTGCAGGAATCACTGGAACTGATTTCTGTGATGAACTACTTTCCAATAAGGGAGTAGATACAATTATCTCGTCAAGTTCTACTTTCCTCCCACTCACTTCTTTTGAGAGAAACTCCTTCTCTAGAAAGGATCCTTTGAAGACACATTTCTCCGATTTGGGTTCGAGCTTATCAGGTTGAAGCTTTTTCACATAAGCATCGCAGCCCCAAACTTAAAGAAACGACAACTTGGGTTTCTTGCCAAACCACAGTTCATAAGGTGTCGTCTCAACGGATTTTGATGGTGCCCTATTTAACTTGAATGCAGCCGTCTCTAAAGCATAACCCCAAAATGATAGCGGTAAATCAGTAAGAGACATCATAGATTGCACCATATCTAATAAAGTGCGGTTACGACGTTCGGACACACCATTACGCGGTGGTGTTCTAGGTGGCATGAGTTGCTAAACTATTCTGCATTGTTTCAAATGAAGACCAAACTCGTAACTCAAGTATTCTCCTCCACGATCAGATCGTAGAAACTTTATTTTCTTGTTACGATGATTTTCCACTTCACTCTGAAATTCTTTGAACTTTTCAAATGTTTCAGACTTATGTTTCATCAAGTAGATATACCCATATCTGCTCAAATCATCTGTGAAGGTAAGAAAATAATGATACCCACCGCGAGCATCAACACTCATCGGACCGCATACATCAGTATGTATTATTTCCAACGAGTTTATTGCTCGCTCCATTGTTTCGGAGAACGAAGTCTTAGTCATCTTGCCCATGAGGCATGGTTCGCAAGCATCAAGTGATTCTAAAACCCAATCAGCATGGAGTTTCTTCATGCGCTTTACACTAATATGACCTAAACGGCAGTGCCACAAATAAGTTGCACTATCATTATTAAACTTATATCTTTTGGCTTCAATACTATGAGCATGTGTATCACTACTATCAAGATTTAGTAAAAATAGACCACTCATCAAGGGTGCATGACCACAAAAGATATTACTCGTATAAATAGAACAACCATTATTCTCTGTTTTAAATGAATAACCGTCTCACATCAAACAGATCCAAATATAATGTTCATGCTCAATGATGGCACCAAATAACAATTATTTAGGTCTAAAACTAATCCCGAAGGTAGATGTAGAGGTAGCGTGCTGACGGCGATCACATTGACTTTTGAACCATTTCCCACGTGCATCGTCACCTCGTCCTTAGCCAATCCTCGCTTAATCCATAGCCCCTGTTTCGAGTTGCAAATATTAGCAACAGAACCAGTATCAAATACCCAGGTGCTACTGTGAGCATTAGTAAGGTACACATCAATAACATGTATATCAAATATACCTTTCACTTTGCCATCCTTTTGCTCCGCCAAATACTTGGGGCGGTTCCGCTTCCAGTAACCAGTCCCTTTGCAGTAGAAGCACTCAGTCTCAGGCTTAGGTCCAGACTTGGGCTTCTTCACTTAAGCAGCAACTTGCTTGCCGTTCATCTTGAAGTTCCCCTTCTTCCCTTTACCATTTTTCTTGAAACTGGTGGTTTTGTTGACCATCAACACTTGATGCTCCTTCTTGATTTCTACCTCCGCAGCCTTTAGCATTGCGAAGAGCTCGGGAATCGTCTTATCCATCCCTTGCATATTATAGTTTATCACGAAGCTCTTGTAGCTTGGTGGCAGTGATTGAAGAACTCTGTCAATGACACTATCATCAGGAAGATTAACTCCCAGCTGAGTCAAGTGGTTGTGGTACCCAGACATTCTGAGTATATGTTCACTGACAGAACTATTCTCCTCCATTTTGCAGCTGTAGAACTTATTGGAGACTTCATATCTCTCAATCCGGGCATTTTCTTGAAATATTAACTTCAACTCCTGGAACATCTCATATGCTCCATGATGTTCAAAACATCGTTGAAGTCCCGTTTCTAAGCCATAAAGCATGGCACACTGAACTATCAAGTAGTCATCAGCTTTGCTCTGCTAGGTGTTCATAACATTTGGCGTTGCTCCTGCAGCACGTTTGTCACCTAGCGATGCTTCCAGGACGTAATTCCTCTATGCAGCAATGAGGATAATCCTCAAGTTACGGACCCAGTCTTTGTAACTGTTACCATCATCTTTCAACTTAGCTTTCTCTAGGAATGCATTAAAATTCAATGGAACAACATCACGGGCCATCTATCTACAACAACATAGACATGCAAAATACTATCAGGTACTAAGTCCATGATAAATTAAAGTTCAATTAATCATATTACTTAAGAACTCCCACTTAGATAGACATCCCTCTAATCATCTAAGTGATCACGTGATCCATATCAACTAAACCATGTCTGATCATCACGTGAGATGGAGTAGTTTTCAATGGTGAACATCACTATGTTGATCATATCTACTATATGATTCACGCTCGACCTTTCGGTCTGAGTGTTTCAAGGCCATATCTGCATATGCTAGGCTCGTCAAGTTTAACCCGAGTATTCTGCATGTGCAAAACTGGCTTGCACCCATTGTATGTGAACGTAGAGCTTATCACACTCGATCATCACGTGGTGTCTCGGCACGATGAACTGTAGCAACGGTGCATACTTAGGGAGAACACTTATACCTTGAAATTTAGTGAGATATCATCTTATAATGCTATCGTCGAACTAAGAAAAATAAGATGCATAAAGGATACATCACATGCAATCAATATAAGTGATATGATATGGCCATCATCATGTTGTGCCTTTGATCTCCATCTCCAAAGCACCGTCATGATCACCATCATCACCGGCTTTACACCTTGATCTCCATCGAAGCATCATTGTCGTCTCACCAACTATTGCTTCTACAACAATTGCTACCGCTTAGTGATAAAGTAGAGCAATTACATGGCGATTGCATTTCATACAATAAAGCAACAATCATATGGCTCCTGCCAGTTGCCGATAACTCTGTTACAAAACATGATCATCTCATACAATAAAATTTAGCATCATGTCTTGACCATATCACATCACAACATACCCTGCAAAAACAAGTTAGATGTCCTCTACTTTGTTGTTGCAAGTTTTAAGTGGCTTCTACGGACTGAGCAAGAACTGTTCTTACCTACGCATCAAAAACCACAACGCGGTATAGTTATTGCTTTTTGATCTTCAGAAAGAGCCCTGTTCATTGAATCCGATTCAACTAAAGTTGGGGAAACTGACACCCACTAGCCACCTGTGTGCGAAGCACGTCGGTAGAACCAGTCTCGTGTAAGCGTACGCATAATGTCGGTCTGAGCCACTTCATCCAACAATACCGCTGAATCAAGAATCAACTAGTGACGGCAAGCAATATGTATATACCCACGCCCACAACTCCTTTGTGTTCTACTCGTGCATATAACATCTACGCATAGACCTGGCTCGGATGCCACTATTGGGGAACGCAGTAATTTCAAAAAAAAATCCTACACACACGCAAGATCCATCTAGGTGATGCATAGCAACGAGAGGGAAGAGTGTTGTCCACATGCCCTCGAAGACCGTAAGCAGAAGCGTTATGATAACACGGTTGATGTAGTCGTACGTCTTCACGATCCGACCGATCCTAGCACCGAAGGTACGACACCTCCGCGATCTGCACATGTTCAGCTCGGTGACATCCGACGAACTCTAGATCTAGCTGAGTGTCGAGGGAGAGCTTCGTCAGCACGACGGCGTCATGACGGTGATGATGAAGTTACCGACGCAGGGCTTCGCCTAAGCACTACAACGATATGACCGAGGTGGAAATCTGTGGAGGGGGCACCGCACACGGCTAAGAGATCAACTTGTGTGTTCTAGGGTGCCCCCTCCCCACGTATATAAAGGAGGGAGGGGGTGGCCAGCCGGCCCTCTCTAGGCGCGCCAAGGGGGGAGGAGTCCTCCTCCTAGTAGGCATAGGACTCCCCCTCCTAGGCTGCCGTCTCTTCTTTCCCACTAAGGCCCATTAAGTCCCATATACTCCCCGGGGGGTTCCGGTAAACCCCCGGTACTCCGATAAATTCCCGACCTCACCCGGAACCATTCCGATGTCCAAACATAGCCTTCCAATATATCGATCTTTATGTCTCCACCATTCCGAGACTCCTCGTCATGTCCTTGATCATATCCGGGACTCCGAACTACCTTCGGTACATAAAAACACATAAACTCATAATGCCAATCGTCACCGAACGTTAAGCGTGCGGACCCTACGGGTTCGAGAACTATGTAGACATGACCGAGACTCATCTCCGGTCAATAACCAATAGCGGAACCTGGATGCTCATATTGGTTCCTACATATTCTACGAAGATCTTTATCAGTCAAACCGAATAACAACATACGTTCTTCCCTTTGTCATCAGTATGTTACTTGCCCGAGATTAGATCGTCGGTATCCCAATACCTAGTTCAATCTCGTTACCGGCAAGTCTATTTTCTCGTTCCGTAATGCAACATCCCTTAACTAACTCATTAGTCACATTACTTGCAAGGCTTATAGTGATGTGCATTACCGAGAGGGCCCAGAGATACCTCCCCGATACACGGAGTGACAAATCCTAATCTCGGTCCATGCCAACTCAACAAACACCATCGGAGACACCTGTAGAGCATCTTTATAGTCACCCAATTACGTTGTGACGTTTTATAGCACACTAAGTGTTCCTCCGGTATTCGGGAGTTGCATAATCTCATAGTCATAGGAACATGTATAAGTTATGGAGAAATCAATAGTAGTAAACTAAACTATCAAAGTGCTAAGCTAACGTATGGGTCAAGTCAATCACATCATTCTCTAATGATGTGATCCCGTTCATCAAATGACAACTCTTTGTCCATGGCTAGGAAACTTAACCATCTTTGATTAACGAGCTAGTCAAGTAGAGGCATACTAGTGACACTCTGTTTGTCTATGTATTCACACATGTACTAAGGTTCCGGTTAATACAATTCTAGCATGAATAATAAACATTTATCATGATATAAGAAAATATAAATAACAACTTTATTATTGCCTCTAGGGCATATTTCCTTCAGGTGTTTGTTTATACCTTTTGTTTCCATTGCACAGTTTTGGAGACAAATCAACCTAGCTCCTTTAATGAAATTGTAGTGCTAATATTGTGATATTGTGCTTGCGAGGATCTGGACGTTTGACCAGTTCCCAGACGCTGTTGAGCTCGAATTGATGTAATTCCTCTTGCATAGCTTGAATCCACTCAGTCTCCAGAAATGCTTCATCTACCTTAGTGGGCTCTGTGATAGAGACGAAAGCAAAGTGCCCACAACAGTTAGATAAATGTGAAGCTCTTGAGCGTGTGAGAGGACCTGGAATGTTGATGTCGCTGATGATATTCTCAATCTGCACTTTGTTTGCAACGCGAGGATGAACTAGTTGTCGTTGAGGAGTTTGATCAGCGTTTTCTTTAGCACCATTTTCCTCAGGTGCATCAGCATGACGTTCTTCATGTTCTGGAATGACTTCTTCAGTAGATTCTTCGGTAGGAATGACATCCTCAGTAGCTTTGAACTTAATAGATTCCTCAGGAGGTATTTCATCTATCACAGGAGGTAGGTACTCTCTTTGCGAGCCATTAGTCTCATCGAACCGCACATCTATAGTTTCAACAACCTTGTGGTGATAGGTGTTGAAGACTCTGTAGGTGTGCGAGTCCTTACCATAACCGAGCATAAAACCTTCATGTGATTTTGGTGCAAATTTTGAACTGTGATGAGGATCTCTAATCCAGCATTTAGCACTAAAGACTTTGAAATAACTCACATTGGGTTTCTTGTCAGTGAGGAGTTCATATGTAGTCTTCTTGAAGAATTTGTGATGATATACCATGTTGATGATGTGGCAAGCAGTATCAATTGCCTCAGGCCAGAAGCGAGTAGGCGTCTTGTACTCATCAAGCATAGTGCAAGCCATCTCAACAAGAGTCCTGTTCTTGCGCTCCACGACGTCATTTTGCTGAGGAGTATAAGGATCAGATAACTCATGAGTAATAGAAAGTTCATCAAGATAGTCATCAAGACCAGTGTTCTTGAACTCAGTTCCATTATCACTTCTGATGTGCTTGATCTTCACACCAAAGTTGGTTGAAGCCCTCAAGGAAAATCGTTTGAAGACTTCCTGCACTTCAGTTTTGTAAGTGATGATATGCACCCATGTATATCGAGAATAATCATCAACAATGACAAAGCCATATAAAGATGCAGCATAGTGAGTAGGGCCAAAGAGATCCATGTGAAGCAATTCAAATGGTCGAGTAGTAGTCATGATAGTCTTCGCTGGATGCTTGGCCTTGGTCATCTTTCCAGCTTCACAGGCTCCGCATAAGTGATCCTTGAGGAATTTGACATTCTCAATGCCAATGAAATGCTTCTTCTTCGCGAGCGTGTGCAGATTCCTCATGCCAGCATGACCAAGTCATCGATGCCATAGCCAGCCTTCTGAAGCTTTTGCAAGTAGACATGTAGCAGGTTGTGGTCCTGTAAAGAAATCAATAATATACAAATCTCCTCTCCCAAAGCTTTCGAAGCATTTCGAATTGTCAGCTTCCATGATCACAACACAACGATACATGCCAAAGACAACAACCATATCAAGATCACAAAGCATTGAGATAGACATGAGGTTGAACCCTAAGGACTCGACAAGCATGACTTTGTCCATGTGTCGATCCTTTGAGATTGCAACCTTACCTAGACCTAATACCTTGCTTTTGCCTTTGCCAGCATAGGTGATATGCTTCAGATGTGATGGAGATAGAGCAGAGTCCATCAATAAGCTCCTGTCACCAGTCATGTGATTTGTACATCCACTATCGAGGACCCACTCAGTGGCTTTGGGTTGATCATCCTGCAGATGAATTGGTGCAACTTACGAACTCATATACTTGATCAGTGAAGAATATGATATCAATTTCATCAGATCAACTTCATCAAGCAACAGAACAGATAAAGCAGTAGGAGGACATGAGAAATGAAAATTCATTTCTTCATGATTAGCTCGCGTCCTTTCAAGCATATTCAGGTCTCCAGCAAATTCTTCAGACGATTAAGTTCATCTGGAGACCTGACCCTGCATAATAGATTAGTTCTTTTTCTTCACCACCCACATCTGAAGGGGTGGCAAAGAGTTCATCATTCTGCGAGCTCCATAAGGGAAAGGTGGCATAGATGCCAATCCACTTCGTTTCACATAAGAGGGAATAGGGTAAGCATAAGAGTAAGCAGAGAAATTCTTCGAGGACTTATGAACATAATGGGTTGAAGAATAATGCATGTATCCATAATCCTTATATCTTCCCTGCAAAACAAACGGGTTAGCACAATGATGTTCATATGAGGACTTTGATCCTTTTGAGGAATTTGATCCACGTGATGAGTTTGGTCCGTATGAGGACTTGGATCCATATGAAGAATTTGGTCCATATGAAGAATTTGATCTGGGGTTCCTATTCTTCACAGGTGGTGTCATGATGACATTCACCTGAAGATTTTCAAGGCACCTTTTGGGAACCCAAATTTTCTTCATAGGAGAACCGTTCATGCAGTTAGTGCCAACATATCTAGCAAATACTTCACCATTATGATTTTTGAACAGTTTATAGTTGGAGTCAATTGACTCGTCAGAAGAATATGAAGATTCACATGTAAAGCCAGATAAAGTAGATGGATCCACTGAAGGTCCCTTTGCAGCAACCCATGAGGTTTTGGGATACTGCTCAGGTTTCCAGTAGGTCCCATCAGCATTAAGTTTCCTCTCAAAGGCAATACCCTCTTTCCTAGGGTTCCTGTTGAGGATCTTGTTTTTAAGCATGTCACAAAGAGCCTGATGCCCTTTAAGGATTTTGTACATGCCTGTCATATACAATTCCTTCAGCCCTGCATCCTCAGTGATACTAGCAATGTCCTCAGATGAGGAATTAGTGATAGCAGAGGCAGTTGAAGAATTTGCAGCAATGGAAGTATTTGAGCATTCAGGTGAAGAATTAGCAGTTTCACATTCAATGCACTTCAAACATGGAGGAAAAAATTCATCCTGAGTAGCGTTGATTTGTTGAGCAAGTAATGAATCACGCTCCTTCTGAAGATCTTCATAACTCACTCTTAACTGCTCAAGATCTTGCTTTCTTTGGAGAAATTCGTAAGAAAGCTTCTCATGATCAGATAGGAGAGTGTTCTGATGACCTTGAAGATTGTCAAACTTGGACTGAAGTCCCTAAAGACTTTCAGCCAAAGCCTTGGAATGATCCATTTCTTCACCCAACATATCGTCGCTCTCATTCAGCATGTTTTGAACTTTTTCCAAAGCTCTTTGTTGTTTAGTGGCAAGGGAAGCAAGTTTGACATAACTGGGTCCAAATTCATCACCGGATTCATCATCACTGGACTCAGATAAGTAGCATTCAGTTACCTTGGCACCTTTTTACATAAGGCATGTTGCAGAGGATGATGATTCTGGATTGAAAGTCATAGCCTTGCGTGATTCCATGAAGTCCTCGAACCAGGGTTCATGGTGAGATCAATGACTTTCATAGACCTTAGAGAGTCGGTCCCAGATGAGTTTCGCATGGCTGAGATGCATAACGTTTCTGAATTGGTTTTGTGACAAGCTGGAGCAGATGATGTCCTTCACCGTGAGGTTGAGTAGCATGTACTTGCGAATATCATCAACCTCCGCCATCTTGCATAGGTCAGTAAGACCAATCTTGGTGACGGTCCAGAGTTCATTGTTCATCGCCATGAGGCGCTTCTTCATCATGACCTTCCACTTGGGATAATCATGACCGTTAAAGATGGGGCATGTCATAGTCTTCATTCCTGTGGTTGACATAACTAAAACTCCAGGTGGTTAAACCAAAATCACACAGAACAAGGGAGTACCTTTCTCTGATACCAATTGAAAGTGCGTTATATCGACTAGAGGGGGTGAATAGGCGATTTTTATGAATTCTTCACTAAGGAATTTGCGGGTGAGGAAATTCCTGAGTGAAGAACTACTTGTAGCGGAATAAGTACTCAGAAGTAAACATAACAGAACATGAGCATGGTATTCATGATGAAATGAAAACAAGCACAGAGTATAGAAAACGTAAACACAGGATAAACAGAATGAAGACAAATAGACTGAAGAAATTTAGCTGAGGAAATAGAGAAAGTCTTCAGTCAAAGTCTTCAAACAGATATGAACAAGCACACAACACAGAAATGAGGAAATGGAAGGGTTGAGGAAATGGAACCAGTTAGCTCGGTGTAGACAATGATTTGGTAGACCAGTTCCAATTGATGTGACAGTTGTACGTCTGGTTAGGGCAGGTAGATATTTAAACCTGAGGACACACAGTCCCAGACACCCAGTCCTGAACACGCAGCTCAGAACACTTAGTCCTCACCGTATTCCCCTTGAGCTAAGGTCACACAGACCTCGCCCAATCACCCGTGGTAAGTCTTCAGGTGACTTCCAAACCTTCACAGACTCGGTCACTCAGCGATCCACAATTT
Organism: Triticum urartu; assembly: GCF_003073215.2. Taxonomy (NCBI): domain Eukaryota; kingdom Viridiplantae; phylum Streptophyta; class Magnoliopsida; order Poales; family Poaceae; genus Triticum; species Triticum urartu. The sequence goes on along the minus strand of NC_053027.1, from coordinate 114,076,132 downwards.
CCTCTTGGATGCTCTAGACCATGAAGCCTAATCGTCTGGAAGATGCACGGTCCTCAAAGGTAACAAGCGTCGGATCCACGCATGATCAATCTCTTCAGTGATGCTCAATCACTTTGGGTTTGTAGGTGTTTGGGTTTGGGTTTTCCTCAGTTGATGATTTTCACTCAAAGTCCTCGGAGGATGGGATGCTCTCAAATGAAAAGTGTCAGTTTCTCTCGGAACAGTCAACCAGCTAGTGGTTGAAGGGAGCGGCTATTTATAGCCTAGGGAGCAGCCCGACATGATAAGACATAAATGCCCTTCAATGATATGACCGTTAGGTGGGTAGATGTTTTGGGACAGCTGGCGCATCGCACAGCAACGGTCGAATTTTGAGTATCAAATTCCTCAGTCCTATCATGTTCCTCACTTTGTAGGCAATCTGCACTGGCGAATTCCTAACTCCTCAGTCAGAACAAATTCCTCAGAGACCAGAAGAACTTCGTCGCTGTCACTGAAGAAATTTGACTAAACTGTATGAGATTTCCAATGGCTTCACTCGAAGGGATTGGTAGATGTAGGATTTGAGTTGAGCATCACTTGGAAATTTTTCCTTAGTATTTCCTCGACCCCCTTTAACAGTACGGTGTTTCCTATGACTCAAGAAAGAGAAAATGAAACTACAAAAACAAAAGTCTTCACGCTTCATGTTCCTTGAATGAATACCAAGTCTTCAGGATCACACCAATTTCTTCACTTTCAAAGTCTTCAGAAAGTCTTCAGAAATCCAAAGTCTTCAGTCGAAGAACTTCATTTTGAGGGGTCGACTTTCTCTGTAAATATCAAAATCCTCATAGACTTATAGACCTGTGCACACTCATGAATGCATCAGTCCCTTAACCTATAAGTCTTCAATACACCAAAATCACTAAGGGGCACTAGATGCACTTACACAACACTGCTGCTAGGAAGAATTGCCATAATGATAGTGAGAGGAACCCATTGTTGGTCCCTCTAACACATATTCCAGAGGAGAAGGAAACACTTATTGAGGGTAGGGATACAACCACGAAGTCACATCTTGATGTAGTGTCAACATACTCAGTGACACAAGCTCGATGAAGTCGTCGCCTGAATCTGTTCGACTTCTTCAGTCTGAAATTCAAGCAGAAATACATGCTTTCGCTCAAATACGACTGGAACTCCAATCTCTATGCAAGATTAACCGTAAGTATGATACGTCTCCAACATATCTATAATTTTTGATTGTTCCATGCTATTATATTATCTGTTTTGGATGTTTAATGGGCTTTAATATGTTCTTTGATATTATTTTTGGGACTAACCTATTAACCGAAGGCCCAGTGCCAGTTTCTGTTTTTTTGCCTATTTTAATGTTTCACATAAAAGGAATATAAAACGGAATCAAAATGGAATGAAACCTTTGCGATGATCTTTCTTGGACCGAAAGCAAACCAGAAGACTTGGAGTTGAAGTCTGGAACTCCGTAAGCCGGCCACAAGGCAGGAGGGCGCGCCCCCACCCTCATGGGCCCCACGAAGCTCCACCGACATACTTATTTCACCTATATATACTCTTATACCCTAGATCGATCGGAGGGAGCCACGAAACCACTTTTCCACTACTGCAACCTTCTGTACCCGTGAGATCCCATCTTGGGGCCTTTTTCGGCGATCTGCCGAAGGGGTAATCGATGCATGCTGGATTATATCATATTGCTTGAATTTATCCCTCTACATCATGTCATCTTGCTTAATGCGTTACTCTGTTCTTATGAACTTAATACTCTAGATGCATGCTGGATAGCGGTCGACGTGTGGAGTAATAGTAGTAGATGCAGAATCGTTTCGGTGTACTTGACACGGACATGATGCCTATATTCATGATCATTGCCTTAGATATTCTCATAACTATGCACTTTTCTATCAATTGCTCGGCAGTAATTTGTTCACCCACCGTAATACATGCTATCTTGAGAGAAGCCACTAGTGAAACCTATGGCCGCCGGGTCTATTTCTTATTATATTGCATCTCTTTTATTTACATCGCATCTCGTTTACTATTTTGCAGTCTTTACTTTCCAATCTATACTACAAAAATACCAAAAATATTTATCTTACTATCTTTATTAGATCTCACTTTTGCGAGTGACCGTGAAGGGATTGACAACCCCTTTATCGCGTTGGTTGCAAGGTTCTTGATTGTTTGTGCGGGTACTAGGTGACTTCTGCGTAGTATCCTACTGGATTGACACCTTGGTTCTCAAAACTGAGAAAAATACTTACGCTACTTTTCTACATCACCCTTTCCTCTTCAAGCGAAAACCAACGCATGCTCAAGAGGTAGCAAGAAGCATTTCTAGCGCCGTTGCCGGGGAGATCTACGCTCAAGTCAGGACATACCAAGTACCCATCATAAACTCTTCTCCCTCGTATTACATTATTTTCCTTTCGCCTCTCTTTTTCCTCTCCCCCACTTCTAAAATGATTTTTGAAAACCTTTGCCTTTTCTTCACCCTTTTCCGTTCGTCTCTTTTCGCTTGCTTCTTGTATGCTTGTGTGTAGGATTGATTGCTTGTCACAATGGCTCAAGATAATACTAAATTGTGTGACTTTTCCAATACCAACAACAATGATTTTATTAGCACTCCTATTGCTCCTACTACCGATGCTGAATCTTGTGAAATTAATACTGAGGGAGTCCTGGATTAGGGGGTCTCCAGACAGCCGGACTATATCCTTTGGCCGGACTGTTGGACTATGAAGATACAAGATTGTAGACTTCGTCCCGTGTCCGCATGGGACTCTCCTTTGCGTGGAAGGCAAGCTAGGAAATACGGATATGTGGATCTCCTCCCTTGTAACCGACTCTGTGTAACCCTAGCCCCCTCCGGTGTCTATATAAACCGGAGGGTTTAGTCCGTAGGACAACAGACAATCATACCATAGGCTAGCTTCTAGGGTCTAGCCTCTATGATCTCGTGGTAGTTCAACTCTTGTAATACTCATATCATCAAGAACAATCAAGCAGGACGTAGGGTATTACCTCCATCAAGAGGGCCCGAACCTGGGTAAACATCGTGTCCCCTGCCTCCTGTTACCATCCGCCTTAGACGTACAGTTCGGGACCCCCTACCCGAGATCCGCCGGTTTTGACACCGACATTGGTGCTTTCATTGAGAGTTCCACTATGTCGTCACCATAAGGCTTGATGGCTCCCTCGATCATCGGTAGAGATGCGGTCCAGGGTGAGGTTTTCGTCCCCGGACAGATCTTTGTATTTGGCGGCTTCGCACTACGGGCCAATTCGCTTGGCCATCTAGAGCAGATCGAGAGCTACGCCCATGGCCATCAGGTCAGATTCAGAAATTTCAACTACACTGCCAACATCCCCGGAGACTTGATCTTCGACGGATTCGAGCCCGTGTCAGGTGCGCCGCACAGTCACGACGAGCACGACGTAACTCTGCCATCGGACAATGTTCGGGAGATAGCATCTGCAACTACTCCGGTCGTCAATCCGGAGCAAAACGCGCCATCCGAGAGCGGAGGGATAGACCCCGCCATGGAGGCCCCACTCTTAGTGGCGATAGAGCCGGATACTGACTTCACCTCTCACGAGAGCCATGTCGCCAAACCACTGGATTCACCTCCGACCACGGACTCCGAGCCGCTTACATCCGTGCCCGTCGAGTCCGACTAGGCGCCGATCATGGAGTTCACCTCCGCGGATATCTTTCAGCACTCTCCCTTCGGCGATGTGCTAAACTCATTGAGGTCCCTCTCCCTGTCAGGAGAACCTTGGCCAAACTATGTCTGGCTAGAATGGGATGTGGACGACGAAGAAATTCGCTGCCCACCCACCACCCACTTAGTAGCCACTTTCGACGACTTAACCGACATGCTTGACTTCGACTTCGAAGACATCGACGGTATGGACGATGATGCAAGAGATGAGCAGGAACCACCGCCCACAGGGCGCTGGACCGCTACCTTAGAAACGACATATATATGGTGGACACCCCTAAAGAAGGCAATGGCGATGAGACAGTGGAGGATGACCCCTCCAAGAAGAAACCCAAGAGCCGACGTCAGCGGCGCCGCTCTAAGTCCCACCACAGCAAAAGTATTGATACCGGCACAGGAGATAATAACACTCCGGATAGTGCCGAAGAGAACCACAATCCCCTCCAGCACGATGTAGAGCCGAAGGATGAACAAGCCAGCCCTCCAGAGCAGGCAGCAGATGGAGAATCGGAGGAGGACAATTACATGCCTCTCTTCGAAGACGAGGCAAGCCTCGGCAATGAAGAATTTATCGTCCCTGAGGACCGCGTCGAACAGGAGCGCTCTAAGCGCCGGCTTATGGCCATAGCAAATAGCCTGAAGAAAAAGCAACAATAGCTTCAAGCTGATCAAGACTTGTTAGCAGATAGATGGACCGAAGTCCTTGCGGCCGAGGAATATGAAATCGAGCGCCCCTCCAAGAGTTACCCAAAATGCAGGTTGCTACCTCACCTCGAGGAGGAAGCATTGAAACCTCATGCACCAGTGTACAGTGCGGCTGACCGGCCTCTACGTGGCCGAGCCAAAGAGGCGTTTCAGCCTACGCCCCGCCTCCACTCAATCCAAAATGCCAAGGCTCGGGGCAACACACGGGACCTGCGAGACGTATTAGACAGTAAGGCAAAACTTGCAAGGTCAATATACGGGTCACGGGCACGCGCGCCAACATGGGACGATGATTGTCGCGCCGGATACACCAAAAGCAAATCCGGCCGGGCCGAATACAGCAAACAAGACTCATATGAACTGCGTCGGGATATAGCCCGGCATAGAGGCGCCGGACACCCCCTATGCTTCACCGATGAAGTTATGGATCACGAATTCTCGGAGGGTTTCAAACCCATAAATATCGAATCATATGATGGTACAACAGATCCCGCTGTATGGATTGAGGATTTCCTCCTTCACATCCACATGGCTCGCGGTGATGATCTACACGCCATGAAGTACCTCCCACTAAAACGCAAAGGACCAGCTCGGCATTGGCTGAATAGCTTGCCAGCAGACTCCGTCGGCAGTTGGGAGGATCTGGAAGACGCATTTCTTGACAACTTCCAGGGCACTTATGTGCGACCACCGGATGCTGATGACTTGAGCCATATAACTCAGCAGCCAGGCGAATCGGCCAGAAAATTCTGGACTTGGTTCCTGACTAAGAAAAACCAAATTGTCGACTGTCCGGATGCAGAGGCCCTCGCGGCATTCAAGCACAACATCCGTGATGAGTGGCTTGCCCGCCACCTTGTCCTGGAGAAGCCGAAGTCTATGGCAGCCCTCACGACACTCATGACCCACTTTTGCGCGGGAGAGAATAGCTGGTTGGCTCACAGCAATAACACATCGAGGAATCCAGATACTTCGGATACCAAAGATGCCAACGGCAGACAACGTCGTAATAGACCAAAGCACCGCAATAACGGCGATAACATCGAGGATACGGCAGTCAATGCCGGATTCAGAGGCTCTAGATCCGGTCAGCGGAAAAAGCCATTTAAGAGAAGTACTCCGGCTCCGTCCAGTTTGGATCGCATACTGGATCACTCGTGTCAAATCCACGGCACCCCCGACAAGCCAGCCAATCACACCAACAGAGAATGCTGGGTGTTCAAGCAGGCCGGCAAGTTAAATGCCGAAAACAAGGACAAGGGGCTGCATAGTGATGACAAGGAGGAGCCCCGGCTGCCGAACACAGGAGGAGAGAAGGGGTTCCCCCCACAAGTGAAGACGGTGAACATGATATACGCAACCCACATTCCCAAGAGGGAGCGGAAGCTTGCACTAAGGGACGTCTATGCGATGGAGCCCGTCACCCCAAAGTTCAACCCATGGTCTGCTTGCCCGATCACCTTTGCTCACAGGGATCACCCCACTAGTAGCCATCATGGCGGATCCGTCGCACTGGTCCTAGACCCCATCATTGACGGATTTCATCTCACTCGAGTCCTTATGGATGGCGGCAGCAGCCTGAACCTGCTCTATCAGGATACAGTGGGAAAAATGGGTATCGGTTCCTTGAGGATCAAACCCACCAAAACCACCTTTAAGGGCGTCATACCAGGATGTAGAGGCCCATTGCATGGGATCAATCACACTGGAAGTAGTCTTCGGATCACCGGACAACTTCCGAAGCGAGGAGTTAATCTTCGACATCATCCCGTTTCGCAGTGGCTATCATGCACTGCTCGGACGAACTACATTTGCAAAATTCAATGCAGTACCGCATTACGCATACCTCAAGCTCAAGATGCCAGGACCTCAGGGGGTCATAACAGTGAATGGAAACACAGAACGCTCGCTCCGCACGAAAGAGCACACTGCGGCCCTTGCAGCAGAAGCACAAGTCAGCCTTTCAAGGCAAACCACTAATTCGGCGATAGAGCCCCCGAACACCTTCAAGCGTGTCCGGAGTAAACTGCAACAGGATCGCCTGGCACGTTCAGAGCTCGCCTAGCAATTCGCCCCCATCCAAGTCCCAGTCAAGCGACGAAATCCATGCCGCGCGTACATAATTGCGCACTGAAAATACCATGGACATAGGCGGGGGCACAATCAGGGCATGTCCCGCAATGTGGCTTAACCGCCCTAGGGGCTGTATATCTTTATCATTTCTTTTCTCTTTCAGGGCCTAACTCTTTGGAAGCCCTTTCCGGCAGTATGATTGCCGGACACATTACGGGAAGGAACAACCAAGGCGGCAAGAAGCTAAGATGCACACGGGAACCCCCAGGTGGTCTCTAATAATAATACCCGCTTTCTACTATCCATACGCAGCTTGCCCTTGAATAGGACATTTCGAATAGTCCTACCTATTATTTAAATAACAATGCATAGCATTAGTCTATTATTGCATTATTCATTCTTTTTTTCCTTTATGTCCATTTACGACAATCCGCACCCGTAAATTCGAGTACGGTCAGTACGGCAGGGGCTTTCGTTTACCCCATCATACGGCGCGAGAAGTCCGAACACTTTCGATAGTGCGGCACCCTGAACTTATAGCATTATATGCATCAGCTCCGAATCATGTCTTGGGTCAATAGTTGGGTTTTCTCGGCTCCCATGCTTTTGTACCTTACATTCCACTATATCGTCTAAGGTAGCGGTGGGAGAACTACTGCGATTGTGTCACGGTTCTTCCGGACAAGCACCTCAGTAGAGAAAGCCAAAAATTGGCTGTCATGATAAGGCGAGAGACTGGTCGCTGTTTGAGAGGTCTTAAGTCCTTAATGACTTTTTCCGCTTCGGGCGAGGAGTCGGCCTTGTCCGGCTAAGGTGTGTATAGTGCCCCAAATTCGGCCTTCCGAATACCAGGGGCTTCGCCAAAATTTAAAATTGTAGACTTCTATGGCTAAGTGAGAGTGGTAAATCATTATAGTCTGATTGCCTGGTTCGTTGCGCTGAACACCTCCCTTGAAGGACCCAAAATTGGGGGAAAGAGTGCTCAGGTTTATCCCGAACACCCCAGTACTAGTTACATGGGGGCAGAAGCCGACGACTGGCCAACTCTCAGATTTTATAAATGGCCGCACATAAGGTAATATTTTAAATTAAAAAACTGTCGCATGGCGCAAATAAACTAGTTTCATATTACAGGATCACATGAGCATGTTCATTCAAAAAGTACATCCTTGGCACACTCATCTGCCATAAGGTGGGAACCCTTCAGGACACTCTCATAATACATTTCGGGGCAGCGATGCTCCTTGCCCTCCGGCGGCCCCTCCTTCACCAGCTTCATGGCGTCCAGCTTCGCCCAGTGCACCTTCGCCCGGGCAAAAGCCCTGCGCGCACCCTCGATGCAGACGGACCACTTTATGACTTCAAGCCATGGGCAGGCGTCGACGAGCCGCCTCACCAGACCGAAGTAGCTACCGGCAGGGGCTCGCCAGGCCACATCCGGACTATAAGGCCCTTCATGGCTTGTTCGGCCGCCTTGTGAAGCTCGACCAACTGCTTCAGCTGGTCGCTCAAAGGCACGGGGTGTTCGGTCCCAGTATACTGAGACCAGAACAACTTCTCTGTCGAGCTCCCCTCCTCAGCTCGGTAAAACTCCGTGGCATCCAGTACACTGCGGGGAAGATCTACAAACGCTCCTGGAGAGCTCCGAACTTGGGTAAGAAAAAGGAAAGATTCCTTCACATGCTTGCTTTGCATAATGAATGCCTTACCCACCGCTATCTGTTCACCGCATCAATCTCCTGGAGGGCCTTGTGGGCTTCAGCCTTGGCGCTCCGGGCACTTTCGAGCACCTTCTCAAGCTCGGACTCTCGTGTCTTAGAGTCAAGCTCCAAGGACTCGTGTTTGTTGGCAAGAGCCTTGAGCTCTTGCTGCACCTCGCCCACTCGGGCTTCTTGTTTCTCCCGCTCAATGCGCTCCTCGGCCGCTTTGTCTTCGGCCTCGGACAGCGTCTTCTTCAGGGTCACCACTTTAGTCATGGCCCCTGGGAAATTCATGATGATCCTATTACTTTACACCCGAACTTCTTTTTAAATATATAGACAAGGGAATTGCTTACCTTTGCTCTCCTTGAGCTGCCTCTTGGTAAGGCCGAGCTCATCCTCGGACCGCTCCAGGTCCTGCTTCAGCACAGAGACCTCCGCAGTACGTGCGGCAGCGGCCAGCAGTGAAGCCTGCACATACACATAGACATTTTTCTGATTAAACTCTTGAGTTATCATTTGATTCTCTATCCGGCCTTTCTTTCCGAACACCGAACAGAGCATCAGGGGCTAGTATCCATGCGGGCATATTTTCCTATATCTTCATTTCTTACCTCAAAGCCTGTTAGGAGGCTGGCACAAGCTTCGGCCAGTCCGTTCTTGGCGGACTGAACTTTCTCGATCACCGCACTCATGATAGTACAATGCTCTTCGTCAATGGAAGCACCGTGAAGCTGTAACGCCCCGAGACCGATGTGCCAGGTGTCTTCCAGTTATTCTCTGTTGTTGCCTTGTCATTGCTTGCGTCTCATGCATTGCATATCATGTCATCATGTGCATTTCATTTGCATACATGTTCGTCTCATGCATCCGAGCATTTTCCCCGTTATCCGTTTCGCAATCCGGCGCTCCTATGTCATCCGGTGTCCCTTTCTACCTCTTTTTGTGTGCGGGTGTTAAACGTTTTCGGATTGGACCGAGACTTGTCATGCGGCCTTGGTTTACCACCGGTAGACCACGTGTCAAGTTTCGTGCCATTTGGACTTTGTTTGATACTACAACGGTTAATCGAGGGACCAAAAAGGCCTCGTGTGTGTTGCAGCCCAACAGCCCTCCAAAGTGGCCAAAAACCCACCTAAACGCTCTCCATCATCTAGAGCGTTCGATCATGATCGCGTGGCCGAAAACCGCACCTCAGTTGGAGCCTCCTAGCTCCCTCTACCTATAAATATGTGATCCCCGTCAAAATTCACGGATGAACCCTAGCGTCTTCCTCCTCGCGCCGCCGGACATGTCCGCGCCCGCCGGATGCGTCCAACCCCCACCTCACTCCGGCGAATCAGGCGTCGCCACGTCAGCTTCCCCGCCGCCTCAGCCACTCAGGGGCCGCCACCGCAGTGCCGCGCCGCCCCACTTCGCCACCGGGCCCGCGGGGCCCGAGGCCGGCCCGCCCAAGCCGCCCACGCGCCTGCCCCGTCGCCCGTCTCCGTGCTCCGCCGCTGCACGCCGTTCCCCGCTGCCGCGCGCCCCGCTCCGCCGGCGACCGTGCTTCCCGCCGGCGAGCTCGCCCGCTCGAGACGGCCTTCGTCGCCAACCTCGCCGCTCCTCCGTTGCCGACCTCTGCCGTCTCCTGCAACCTTCGCCGGAACCGCCCGACATGTGGCCTGCCGCCTCGCCGGGCCCCGCCTCGCCGCTGGTGCTTCTGCCTCCTCCTCCGCAGCCGTGGTCAACGCTTCCGCCCGCCGGACCTGCCCCTGCTCCTCGATCCAGATCGGATCGGGTGGATGACCGCAAGCGCCCGCATGGGCCCCTCCCCGCACAGCAGGCCCAGATCCGGCCTAGCTCCCTCCTTCGTTCTTCGGCCGAGCCCAAATGGTGAGCCATCCCTCTAAACTCCACTTGTGCGCACTTTAGCTATCCTGCGCCCATGTTTTTTTCGTCTAAGTCCCCAGATCTGCATATTATATGTCCCTATTCATCGCATCATAACTCTGCATCCGTAGCTCCGATTCGTGCGCGTAGCATATTAAAATGTTCGTCTCGACGTGTACATCATTTGATCTCACTGCATCATTTTCATTTGAGCTCATCTTGATTCCCAAAATGCTGTTGGAAGAGGGATATGTGATGATTGTGTCAGATCTGTTTCAGCAAATGGCCTTTTGTTATTTTTGCCTTGATTAATGTGTGCATGCTATGATCCTGAGCTCTACATGTGTTTTGTAGAATGCCATGTTATCTTTTCAGAGGTGATTTCCATGTATTTTTGTGATCTTTGTGGTGACTAGCACAAGCATGCAAAGTAGCTTACTCAATGATGCTGATTTCAGGGACATGGAATTTCACCAAGTCTTTGTCCTGATATTTTTTATGCCATATGTTCATGTGGTTTCCTAGTGATCCGTGCCTCTTTTGAGGATGATCAGTAAGGATGTTTTGCAGATATTGTGGTGCTATATCCATCCATGTATTTGTTTTCATTTATGGAGCACCCAAGCTTGAGTCAATCGAGCTCTACTTTTGCTATAAAATGTTCCTGGCAGATTGTTAACATGTTTAGTGATTTTGCCGAGGATGTTGCTATTGATCCGTGCATGCTATGTTGTTGTTCTTGCCATGTATAGCTTCTATGTCATGTCTTCTTGCTGGGTGTATGCTTAGTTTATCATGCCATGCTTTGTAGTGAGTGCATCGAGCTCGTAAACATGCCTACTTGTTAATCTAATTTGCATGCTCCAGCTTTTCACTAAGTCTGAATCTGTTTATGTTTTTGCTATGTTCACATGCTTGCAATTGTATTTTCTGATCCCTTTTGGCTTATGGTCACTAAGGGACTTTTGTTATATGCTTTGAGTAGCTTCATGCCATGCCTTTATTTGCCATGTTATGTTCCTGTAGCATGTAGTTTTCATGCTCTAAAGATTGTTTCCTGATGGTAAATTCCAGACTTGTTGTTATTTCACTAAGTCTAAAACCTGTTGTCATTTGCACTTTTCCCATGCTTGTTTGAACCTGTTAATGGATGAATTAGACATAGCTCAGTGTTCATCTTTTGTCAAGCTTCATGAGTGGATCCCTTCCATGTATTTTGTTGCCATGTTTGAGTGCTGTAGCATATTTATCATGATGCATTTAGATGGTCACTTGCTAATTATCACAGACCGGTGCCATATTTGTTTTGCTTGCCATTTCCAAACCGTGCATCCGATTCTGGTGATCCTTATATCAATTTTAGCCGAAATCAACTCACCTTTCTAGTGGCACTCTTGGATTTCCATGTTGAGGCCAGGTTCAATCATTCCTTTCCAAATCATGCATATGCATCACATACCGCATCTCGCATATCATGCCTTGTTTATGTATTGGTTGTTTACTATGTTGTGTGCTTATTTCCGTTGTTTCTTCTTCGGGTTGGTTTTGATAACGTCGCGTTTGTGAGGACCCGTTCGACTTTGTCCGTTTGTCTTCTTCATGGACTCGTTCTTCTTCCCTGCGGGATTTTCAGGCAAGATGACCATACCCTCGAAATCACTTCTATCTTTGCTTGCTAGTTGCTCGCTCTTTTGCTATGCCTATGCTGCGATACCTACCACTTGCTTATCATGCCTCCCATATTTATAATCCAAGCCTCTAACCACCTTGTCCTAGCAAACCGTTGTTTGGCTATGTTACCGCTTGCTCAGCCCCTCTTATAGCGTAGTTAGTTGCAGGTGAAGATTGGAGCTTGTTCCATGTTTGGAACATGGATATTTTGTTGGGATATCACAATATCTCTTATTTAATTAATGCATCTATATACTTGGTAAAGGGTGGAAGGCTCGGCCTTATGCCTGGTGTTTTGTTCCACTCTTGCCGCCCTAGTTTCCGTCATATCGGTGTTATGTTCCCGGATTTTGCGTTCCTTACGCGGTTGGGTTATAATGGGAACCCATTGACAGTTCGCCTTGAATAAAACTTCTCCAGCAAGGCCCAACATTGGTTTACCATTTGCCACCTAGCCTTTTCTTTCCCTTGGGTCGGCCGGCTCAAGGGTCATCTTTATTAAACCCCCCGGGACAGTGCTCCTCTGAGTGTTGGTCCACCTTGTCAGCCGCCGGTGGCTACCAGGGGCAACTCTGGGCTGGCCTACCAGAAGTTTGGACAATCTGGTGTGCCCTGAGAACGAGATATGTGCAGCTCCTATCAGGATTTGTTGGCACATTCGGCCGGCTTTGCTGGTCTTGTTTTACCATTGTCGAAATGTCTTGTAACCAGGATTCCGAGCCTGATCGGGTCTTCCCGCTAGAAGGAATATCCTTCGTTGACCATGAGAGCTTGTGATGGGCTAAGTTGGGACACCCCTGCAGGGGTTTGAACTTTTGAAAGCCGTGCTCGCGGTTATGATCATATGGGAATTTGTTAATGTCCGGTTGTAGAAAACCTAAAGTTTATCTTAACTAAAATGCATCAACCGCATGTGTAACCGTGATGGTCTCTTCTTGGCGGAGTCTGGGAAGTGAACACGGTGTTGGAGTTATGCTTGACGTAGGTTGTTCTAGGATCACTTCTTGATCATAGTTTCTCGACCGTGCTTTTGCCTTCTCTTCTCGCTCTCATTTGCGTATGTTAGCCACCATATATGCTAGTCGCCTGCTGCAGCTCCATCTCATACCTTTTACCCTTCCTATAAGCTTAAATAGTCTTGATCGCGAGGGTGTGAGATTGCTGAGTCCCCGTGGCTCACAGATACTTCCAAAACCAGCTTGCGGGTGTCGTTGTACCATGCAGGTGACGCAACCGAGCTAAGGGAGGAGCTCTATGAAGATCTCGTTCATTGTGTTGTTTTGTTTCAGTTGATCAGTAGTGGAGCCCAGTTGGGGCGATCGGGGATCTGTGTAGCATTTGGGGTAGTCTTCTTTTATTTTGGTTCCGTAGTTGGACCCTGATTGTATCTGGATGATGAAATGCCTTATTCATGTATTTGTGTGAAGTGGCGATTGTAAGCCAACTATGTATCTTTTTCCCTTATGTATTACATGGGTTGTGTGAAGATTACCTCACTTGCGACATTGCTTTCAATGCGGTTATGCCTCTAAGTCGTGCTTCGACACGTGGGAGATATAGCCGCATCGAGGGCGTTACAAGTTGGCAATCAGAGCCTTCCCCGACCTTAGGAGCCCCCTGCTTGATCGAATCGTTGGCGTTGTTGAGTCTAGAAAAATGTTTTCAGTCATTTAGGATTTATATATATTGGAGAGTTAGGAATTATTTTTACTCCTCAGTCCCTTCGTCTCTCTGGTGAGGCATCCTGACGTAGAGTTTTAACTCTTCTCTTCTCAAATTTCACCAAAAAAATTTTAGGATCACGCGGGTATTTCCGGCGTATTCTGCGAGCCAATCCTTTGTTTGTTTTGAGTTGTGGTATTCGAGTTGCTTCGAAGTCAAGTGTGATTCCATACCTTCCCCAAGCGGTGTTCTCTTGTGCCTATGTGAATACTAATCCTTCTTGATAATCGAGATTGTCATGACAATCCTTTTCAACCAGCGTATTTCTCTTCAAGTGGATTCGATCAACATCCGCAAGATCAACTCAAGTCTTCTCAATGTTGTTTGTTTCATCCATCTCCAAGTTGCCTTTGCTTTTTCCCGCCCTCCCTCCCTTGTTTTTTCTTTTAGGACTCATATATATATTAATAAAGCATCCATTTTATTCATGTGAAGACTCTTCATTCTTGTCTTTGAATGTTCTTATCCGGTGATGCTCATGAAGATACTAACGGAGCCTCAAGTTCATCATTATTCATTCTTTTTCTTCTCCGTGTGGAACCAAGTCAAGCTTTGTTGACCATATCCTTTCCTCGTTTCAAATGTTTCTCCATACCGGTGCACCTCATAATCATTCACCTCTCGCTATTCATTTGTTCCGGAGTGCTCAAGATATCTCGAAGATTCGCGTTTCCACTTTGCATTCGTTCAAGATCTTTCGAGGATGTTACCTCATTCAAGTCATTTATTTCAACCGGTGGAATCTCTCTTTTCAAGCAATCTTTTCAACGGTGTTTCTCTTCAGTGGGCCTTAACCCACAGGTCTTTTCCCAGGATCTTACCTGACTCTTCTAACTTTCCCGGAGCTTTTCGAATTCTCTCCAACATTGACGCAAGAATGATTCATCATCAGTCATATGCTTTTCTCCAAGATCTTTCATTTCTTTTCATCGTTGGTTCAACCTTTCTAATTTCCATCCCAGAGTATCTCAACAATTTGGTGGTGTTTCTCATCGTAATTCTCATATTTTGAAGACCGAAGAAGAGTTTTCCTCCACATTTTATCCGCTCTCTCAAAGATTCATGGTTCTAGCTTGCTGCCATCCTCTCATAATTGTTTTTGATTGTGAGAATTCTTTTTACCCATCCGGCGCAATTCAGGAATCTTTTCAGTTTGATTCTTCGGAACCCATGATCTCAGATTTATTCATTCCAGCTTCAAGCTCTCGTCTCTCCAAATCTTACCGGTGCACCAGTCAAGTATTCTCTAATCAGTTCTTGATCTCTTCGTTCTTTTGTATCTAAAATCTCTTATGTATCTTTGTTCATTTGCTAATTCTTACCGGCGATTCATTCCTTTACTTCATTCGTTTTCAATTCTTACGGTGGTTCGTGCAAGAGTTCTCGTCACTCGTTATCATATCAATTTATTCGTTGTTTCAATCCTTCCGATGGTTCGTTGAAGACCTCAAGTTTTTGCTATATCTCTCTTAATCCTTTTCAACGAGAATAAGTAGTATGCCAAATCCATTGCTTGTCAACAATTTAATTGGTGAAGGATATGCATAACATAATTCTTATTCTTGTTCATCCAAGTGATTAATTCCTTATTCCGGAGGTGCATCAACTTCTTGATTCCATTTGTGTTCAGCTTTTTCTTTTCCCGGAGTTTCAAGATCTCTCATTTATCTCGTCGTAATCTTCATCTAATCATTGCAAGGCTTCAACCTTATTCTTTTCATCCTTCACTTCTTTGTGATCATTCTTTTAACCGTAGTTCTTCATGGAGGCTCTACATGAGGGTTCATAAAGGATTTAATTCCTTCTCGAAGTGTTCATCAAGATTCTTTTTAGAGGAGCTCAAGCTTTATTCTTCTTGCTATCCGGAGTGCAATTCTTTCTACCTTATCATTGGAGGTGGTATTATGTCATTCTTGATAATTTGAGTTCATGTTTCATGATTCACATGTTGTTAAGAATGAGGTATTTTAAATCCATCAACCAATTAGTTGGAGCTATCTTGTGTCATGTTTCACCTAAAGCTTATGGTGCTCTTAAATGACCCAAGTTCTTCATTTATCCTCCCGGTGATATATTTTCTCGTCTCCTTGTTCTTATCAATCCAATTCTTTTTCCCGTGAGTGGCAGGTTGTCACCTCATAATTTGAGATGTACTCCATAAGACCATATCAAGCTTATTCTTTTCGTTGTTGGTTTTCCAACAACTCCGTTCTAGCATTTGTTGTAAGCGTGCTCTCTCAAGATCGTGTTTTCCCTTCATTCATTCCATTCTTACTTTTGTTCCAGAGGCATTGTGTTGCTGCTCTCTTCAAACCTTCTACTTGTTTTTGTCAGGATCTTGTTCTTTTCATGATTATCCATTTAACCGGAGTGTGGTGCCATTTTTACTCAAGTTATTTTCATCTTATCAAGTCTTGCATCTCTTTTCAACTGGAGTGCTACCCGAATCGGTTCTTTCTTTTCCTCTTTCTTAACGGAGTGCTTTCAACTTTGTTCATCGCCGTTGCTTTTTTTCTTTCAATTTTCTCAACCTCTCAAGGTTCTTTGGTTTCTCTCGTTTGTCAAAGAAGCAACTTAGTTTTACCCCTCCTCTTCCTCTTTCGTTTTCCCTCCGGTGCCACTCTAGATCTCAGGACGAGATCCTCTCATAGTGGTGGAGTGTTGTAACGCCCCGAGACCGATGTGCCAGGTGTCTTCCAGTTATTCGCTGTTGTTGCCTTGTCATTGCTTGCGTGTCATGCATTGCATATCATGTCATCATGTGCATTTCATTTGCATACATGTTCGTCTCACGCATCTGAGCATTTTCCCTGTTGTCCGTTTTGCAATCCGGCCCTCTGATTTAGAGATTAGTGTTAAAGAATTTATGAGTTCGCAAAAGAATTTCAATGCTTTGATTGAAGAAAAATAGCTTAAGATTGATGAGTTGGCTAGAAACGTGGATAGAATTTCTCTTGATGTTGATTCTTTGAAACTTAGATCTATTCCACCTAAGCATGAAATCAATGAGTCTCTCAAAGCCATGAGAATTTCCATTGATGAGTGCAAAGAAAGAAACGCTAGGATGTGTGCTAAAAAAGATTTCTTTATGAAAGCGTGTTCTTCTAGTTTTCATGATAATAATGATGAAGATCTAAAAGTGATTGATGTGACTCCTATTAAATCTTTGTTTTCCAATATGAATCTTAATAAAGATGGGACTGGAGATGAGTCAACTTTAGTTAAAAGGCGTCCCAATGATTCGGAGTTTTTAGATCTTGATACAAAAATTAATAAAAGTGGGATTGAAGAGGTCAAAACTTTACATAGCAATGAACCCACTATTTTGGATTTCAAGGAATTTAATTATGATAATTGCTCTTTGATAGATTGTATTTCCTTGTTGCAATCCATGTTAAATTATTCTCATGCTTATAATCAAAATAAAGCTTTTACTAAACATATCGTTGATGCTTTAATGCAATCTTATGAAGAAAAACTTGAACTAGAGGTTTCTAACCCTAGAAAACTTTATGATGAGTGGGAACCTACAATTAAAATTAAGATTAAAGATTATGAATGCTATGCTTTATGTGATTTGGGTGCTAGTGTTTCCAGGATTCCAAAAACTTTGTGTGATGTGCTAGGTTTCTGTCAATTTGATGATTGTTCTTTAAATTTGCACCTTGCGGATTCCACCATTAAGAAACCTATGGGAAGGATTACTGATGTTCTTATTGTTGCAAATAGGAATTATGTCACCGTAGATTTTATTGTTCTTGATATAGATTGCAATCCCACATGTCATATTATTCTTGGTAGGCCTTTTCTTAGAACGATTGGTGCAATTATTGACATGAAAGAAGGAAATATTAGATTCCAATTTCCGTTAAGGAAATGCATGGAACACTTTCCTAGGAAGAAAATTAAATTACCTTGTGAATCTATTATGAGAGCCACTTATGGATTGCATACCAAAGATGGCAATACCTAGATCTATTCTTCCTTTTATGCCTAGCTAGGGGCGTTAAACGATAGCGCTTGTTGGGAGGCAACCCGATTTTATTTTTGTTCTTTGTATTTTCTTCCTATTTATTAATAAATAATTCAACTATCCCCTGTTATGATTGTGTTTTTTATGTTTTAATTAGTGTTTGTGCCAAGTAAATCCTTTATGATCTTCTTGGGTGATTGTTGTTCGATCTTGCTGAAAAAACAGAAAGTATGCGCTCATGAAAATAATTATCATTTTTTACCAGAGAGTGATAAAATACCAATTCGAACTGCAGTAGATCAATATACTTTTTATCCTTGTCTTACTAATTTTTAAGAAGTTTTTGAGTTACAGAAGTATTCGAAACCTCCAGATTGCTACAGACTATTCTGTTTTGACATATTCTGTTTTTCGCGTGTTGTTTGCTTATTTTGATGCATCTATGGCTAGTATCGGTAGGTATGAACCATAGAGAAGTTGGAATACAGTAGGTTTAACACCAATATAAATATGGAATGAGTTCATGACAGTACCTTCAAGTGGTGATTTATTTTCTTATACTAACGGATCTCATGAGATTTTCTATTGAAGTTTTGTGTTGTGAAGTTTTCAAGTTTTTGGGTAAAGATTTGATGGATTTTGGAATAAGGAGTGGCAGGAGCCTAAGATTGGGGATTCCCAAGGCACCCCAAGGTAAAATTGAAGGACAACCAAAAGCCCAATCTTGGGGATGCCCCGGAAGGCATCCCCTCTTTCATCTCCGTCTATCGGTAACTTTACTTGAGGCTATATTTTTATTCACCACATGATATGTGTTTTGCTTGGAGCGTCTTGTATGATTTGAGTCTTTTATTTTTAGTTTACCACAATCATGCTTGCTGTACACAACTTTTGGGAGAGACACGCATGAATCGGAATTTATTAGAATACTCTATGTGCTTCACTTATATCTTTTGAGCTAGATAATTTTGCTCTAGTGCTTCACTTATATCTTTTTAGAGAACGGTGGTGGTTTTATTTTACAGAAATTATTAATCTCTCATGCTTCACTTATATTATTTTGAGAGTCTTTTAGAACAGCATGGTAATTTGCTTTGGCTATAAAACTAGTCCTAATATAATGGGCATCCAAGATGGGTATAATAAAAACTTTCATATAAAGTGCATTGAATACTATGAGAAGTTTGATACTTGATGATTGTTTTGAGACATGAGGATGGTGATATTAGAGTCATGCTAGTAGATTAATTCTAAATTTGATAAATACTTGTGTTGAGGTTTGCAAGTCCCGTAGCATGCACGTATGGTAACCATTGTGTAACAAATTTGAAGCATGAGGTGTTTCTTTGATTCTCTTCCTTATGAGTGGTGGTCGGGGACGAGCAATGGTCTTTTCCTACCAATCTATCCCCCTGGGAGCATGCGCGTAGTGCTTGGTTTTGATTACTTGTAGATTTTTGCAATAAGTATGTGATTTCTTTATGACTAATGTTGAGTCCATGGATTATACACACTCTCACCCTTCCATCATTGCTAGCCTGTTCAGTACCGTGCATTGCCCTTTCTCGCCTTGAGAGTCGGTGCAAACTTCGCCGGTGCATCCAAACCCCGTGATATGATACGCTCTATCACACATAAGCCTCCTTATATCTTCCTCAAAACATCCACCATACCTACCTATTATGGCATTTCCATACCCATTCTGAGATATATTGCCATGCAACTTTCCACCATTCCGTTTATTATGACACGCTTCATCATTGTCATATTGCTTTGCATGATCATGTAGTTGACATCGTATTTGTGGCAAAGCCACCGTTCATAATTGTTTCATACATGTCGCTCTTGATTCATTGCACATCCCGGTAAACTGCTGGACGCACGCATATAGAGTCATATTTTGTTCTAAGTATCGAGTTGTAATTCTTGAGTTGTAAATAAATAGAAGTGTGATGATAATCATTAGTAGAGTATTGTACCGTGTGAGGAAATAAAAAAAATAAAGGCCAAAAAAAGAAGAGAGTAAAAGATAGAAGGGACAATGCTACTATCCTTTTTCCACACTTGTGCTTCAAAGTAGCACCATGATCTTCATTGTAGAGAGTCTCTTATTTTGTCACTTTCATATACTAGTGGGAATTTTTCGTTATAGACACTATTGCAGGATGCTCCTAACGCGACACTACAATCAGACACCCTTCGTCGAAACTGTGTGCGATGCCATAATCGCAAACGATGGTATAAAAAACCGTCGAAAAGGTGCAAAACGTTTGCGATGGAGGATGTATCAAACACGGTTCAGATTTTAGTTGCGTGTGTGATGAAGGGCATATGGTTCAGTTCAATTAACTGTTTGCGATGAGGAGGAACAAAAGAAACGGGCAGCCAGATGAAGGCGTGTGCGATACACAGCATACGGTTCACTCGGATGAATTGTTTGTGATTAGGCAACACAAAATAAATGGGCAGCCAGATCAAGGTTTGTGCAATATACAACATACAGTTCACTCGGATGAACTGTTTGCATTGAGACATGAGAACAGAAGCGGTTCAAATGAACAAGATGTGTGTGATACGAGTCAAGCAGGTATGTAATCGGGAACGTGTGCGAAGACCGATAACAACACAGATGATTACTGCTAACAAGTTGTGTGTGTTGTGAGCAAACGATTGCTGGTATACAATTGTGAGTGATTGATGAAAACATCACCGACGGGTTCCATTGTTTAGTCCATGTGCGATGTGATTTTCTTTGTCCGCACAACATCTACGCTCTGTCTACAGAGCATCAACATATATACTTAAAATGACAGCATTGCATAACCAAATTAAGCATACAATTACACAAGTGACTACACACATAACATTTCCACACGCCAAAGAAAGCAATTACATGCATACAAAAGTAGGAGAAACGAGGATCTAATCTCTACTTATTGTTGCGATGATGCTTGCCATTGCTTTGCTTCCGGCTGGATCCCTAGCCATTGTGGGGAAGGAGACACTTCCTCATGTCAACGATCCGCATGTACATGTCGTAGCTCGTGTACGCCTCCTTGGCCGCATACACGACGTGAGCTTTGTCAAGTTTCTCCATCCAGGCCGAGTGCCAAGCACGCTTGTTCGTGTTGCACGAATCCTTCATGTCTCTGTAGTAGGGGTCGATGATGGCCTCAGCGAGGTGAACCAGTGAGTCCTTCTCATGCTCCTTGCTGCCCCAGGTCTTGTATTGGCCCTAGATGTCGACAAGATTCTGGCAGGTGATGCTCGAATTCTCAAGCACCTTTTTACATCATTGGTGATGTCCACTGTAGTGAACATGTAGTGGGGGTTGTTGAAAAACCTGGCGAAATGCTCGCAAGGCCTTGTGGCCAGGTAGTAGTGGTAGACGAGGACATGGTGGCGCACGCACATCTGGGCGACGGCGACCTTGGGACGAGACCCGGCATGAGGGCGGGTGTACTCGAGGTCGAACTCGACCAACTTGTACTTCTCCGCGGCAAGCAACAGCTCCATGATGTGGATTGAGTGATCCACCCAGACCGGGTCGTTGGTGTACACCGCTAAGAGGTCCATGAACCTTCTGTGGGTGTCCACCACGGCACGCATGGTGAACTGCTGCTCGTCGTTGGCAGCCGCTCGGAGCACCATTGGAGCTGCGCAGGATTCCCTCTAAGAATTTCTCGTGGTGGGTTGGGCATGATCGAAAGGTTGAAGAGACACAAGGGTAGGTTAAATGGCCGCTATAATAAATGGGGGCCGGCCGGCCTATAATCATCACGTCTTGTCACGACGTTCATAGCAGAGGATTCCAGTGCACGCTTGACAACACCGCACCGCACGCATGGGCTCGAGGTGCCAAATGTATCGTCGATGAGCCTGTTCCCGCGCTACCGTGCTATTTACCGTGCAAGCTTTCTGCCGGGCTATTTTGGCCACGCGTCGGCTAGAAGAGAGAAAAATCATGGGCCTTTATTGGCAAAAAGCTTTGTAAAAACGAAGAATGTGGAATGACTCTGGTCATAAGTTTACCCTTGGGTGATGAGGTCAAAGTTACACAGAAGGGTGATCATGGACACCTGAGTGCAATAATTAATTCTGTTCTCTGAAGTGCACACGGTGGAAGAAACCAACTATGTGCAATAATGTGGAAGATCGCAGTCGAGTTAGCTATACAGATTGTGTGCTGTGAGATCGACAAGGTAAACTGATTCGAGAATGGATAATAAAATCTAAGACTATTGCATATTAAGGTCAAAATAGTGCTAGCAATATGCGAGTCTCATACGATGCCATTTCAACGATTGTACCACAAAAGCTCGAAATGTTACAAGGTTCAAATTCGAGAGTTATATGGCTCGAATTCGAATATTACAAGGTTCAAACTAATAATTCAGCTCATCAGCTGCAAACGCTCGCGCTAATCCGCTGAACATGGATATCGGAGAGGTTCAAACATATATCACTGCTTCTATGTCTGGCTTCGAAAGCTCACAATTTTTGCAAAGGGGTCAGCCACTGTGAATTCATGTATGGGGTTGACACGATGACTTCCGATTACTCCGTCATCTGAAGATCCAAAATGAAATTCGGCATTTTTGGAGCCTACTCCATTCTGCCGCAAGCGCCGGCGTTGATATACAAACTATTCATTTTTGCGAAATAATTGTAGGGAAAACCTCATTTACTTCAGCACCCTTGCTCTGAGAACAAAGAACCTGGCGAATATAATCTCCGGTAATGTCCCTCGGTAGGAGTTCAAAGTAATTTCTGAGAGATGCAGATCTAGGCATTCGACGTGATTGTTATATTGTATCACATTATCCACCACTGAGCCTAATCTTATCTGCAAAAGAAGAAAACGTGTTAGTGGCTACATGCATTTTTGAACATTACTACATGCCTAGCTATTTGGTTTGTAGGATTTGTAAAATGCACTAACATGCCATCTTCAATCTGACATGATTAAAATGGGCATTTGATTACATTCTAGAAAAATGTAGCCTTCTTCACAAGAGGTTGGAGTGGATGAAAAGTTCCCTAAGAAAACTAGTACAGATGAATCCAAAGGAGAAATGATTATTGATTGTAACCATATGGATCAAGCAACCAATATGGGGGGGGGCATGTATGTACTGAAATCGTCCAAAAGAACCTTCAGAAATCGTAGTACATTGTCATTGTAAACTTGGAAAAAGATGTCACAAATTGAACTCCCTTATGGTTAACATTTAACAGGAAAGGAACATCAACTCGATATAAAGCTTCTCCGGGCACGGAAAGCATCTCAGGAAACTAACAACTTGCTCCAGGACGGGCCCGATAGATTCTAGTGCCAAGATGATGCGGAGCATCCTACAGTCATCCCCATGGACATACCATCGTCTCACGAAGTGCCAAGAGGACCTATGACTCGAGCTAGAGCTAGAGCTCTCGAGACCGAGGTGACTTCTCTCTTTAGTGATATCTCGAGACATGGCTGCTACCTTAGTCCGAGATGTTGTGCATGATTAGGTACCAAGAGAACCCTCCCGAAGATGCACGTGAAGACGGACAAGCCCCCGAGTTCACGGATGAAGAGAACCGACGGAAGGAGTCAAGATTAACTCCCAGGCCCCGGACATCCGGCCATGGCCCTGGACATCTGGCCCCTGGAAGTGTCTATAGCACCAAGGAGCCAACGGCCAAGTCTATAGGGCCCGAACATCCGGCGACCGGCCCGGAAATCCGGCGTCCCGCCCGGATATCCGGACACCACCTATCCAGTAGGCAGAAAGACCACCCCAGGCAGCCCGGACATCAGGCCTTCGCCGGACGCCCGGACATCCGGCCCGATGCCTAGATGCCCGGCCCCGTCTGTCTACGCACAGTAAAGGGCCGAGGCCCATGTACCCTTTCACCACCCTAGACTATATATACTCTCCTCCTACCTACGTTTTAGGGTTAGCAAAGGATTAGCTTATATTTGTGTGAGAGCTTTGCTCATCCACTTGGTTACCTTCTCCTCAGAGATGGCGCCTCCTCGGAGAAGATGCCCCAAGCGGATTCAAGACCCCGTCATGGGAAGAACCTCAAGACCTCCTCACAGAGAAGATCGTGCTACTTGTATCGTCCTTAGTTGACCGTGAACCGTGTGATCTCTATGTGTACTCGGATCTAGCATATGTGTGACTATTTCTTGTTGGTTTTAGTGATTCTCTCGTGTTTCTCCTTGTGATCCCCCTCGTTTTTTCCCTAGTGTTCTTCGTGTTCCTCGCGGGATCCGCTCCTTTCGTGAAAGATCAGCCCCTAGGGTTCCTTCCCTACATCATCTTGGTATCTAGAGCCACGTTGATCACGATTTCGGAGCCTCCTCATTGTGTTTCTAGCCTTGTTGTCCCTAATTCGAAAATTCCCCACAAAAATAGCCCCAAATTTTTTTTGTGATGAAGTTTTGTTGGATTTGATCCGAAAATTTCGTGTGTTGCAGGTAGATCTAGCTTTCCATCCACTTTCCCTCAATTTCCATCCACAAATTTCTCCGAATTTCGCCCGGATTTCACCTCTCCATGCGAAGATCTTCGAGTTCGTCCATGGATCCAGAGCCTGGACATCCGGCGCCTCGGACATCCGGCCATCAAGCCCGGACATCCGTCCCCTGGCAGCAACATCTCCATCCACCGCCCCATTTTCCGTCCATATTTCGCCAAATTTTGTTCCATTTCACACATACACTTCCGCATACCACCACCACTTTCGCATAGCACCGCCATATACCACATACACCACCATCGCTTACCACTACCAACTCTGACAATTTTGTCCTGTTTTGTCTTCAGAATTTGAGTTGCGGTTCTGTGTCCTATCGTGTTTCGGCTATTTAGGTACGGCTCGACATCAACATCACCGCCGTTCATCTTCGCCACGGACGCGTCATCAACAACGACCATCTCAACAACATCATCTTGGTATTCGTGCCACACTTTTGACACCATACCGTAAGCAAGAAATGGTAAACTCATCTTGGTATAGTGATTCATCATTCTTTCCATTACATTGATAGCCATCATAGTCGTACTCTTTTGCGTAGCTTACCCATCGATACTAGCATTTGAGTATTGCCGGCAACATGAACTGTGCACATTAGTGATCATACTTCCTATCGTGGTTTTGTCACGGCAGATGTCCTAGAGAAAGGACTTAGTCGTGAGGCCATCACAACGGGTTAGCTTGAAGGGGTTAAAGCGGACACAGGGACGCAAGAGGGTTTATACTAGTTCAGCCCCTTCGATGAAGGTAAAAGCCTACGTCTAGTTGTGATGGAATTGATGGGGTTTCGATGACTAGGGAGCAAAACAAGCTTCGCCTAAGTCTCGAGCTGTTGTCTGTCCCCCTAAACTGCCACCGGGTCGTCCCCTTATATACACGGGTAACGCCCGTCGGTTCACAGAGTCCTAACACCGGTTCATATTCGTATCCGGGTTGGTCTCTCCTTATTCCTATCTTACAATACAAGTTTACATACAGATGCCGATTTACGGCTATAAGTCTTAAACCGACTACGGGCCTTAGGCCCTCATCTATCTTCTTGGGCTTTAACACTCTTGAGTTACTGATGAAGTTAATCCGGCCCACATAGGCCGGTTTACGCCCAGTAGTAATATCCCCAACATTAGGCCCCAGATTTATTTGAACGGGTTCATGTCAATCCTTAGCAAAATCTTCATCTTCAACATCTTCTCGTAGTTGCTGAACCGCCATGATGTCACCCTCTTCGACTGCTGTAAGCCGAGGTGACGTCATCTGTCATAAAGAAAACATCCCTGATATCTCCTTGTTTAATAAACTCACAACAACCGAGGTGACAGCTCCGCTTCCGAAATTTTTGGTTCCTGGATTCACACGCCTGACACATGTCTTTTTGCCTTATAAATAGGGCCGAAGGGTCATTTCTTTTATCCCCTTCGTGCCCTTCCTCTTCGTCTTCCTCGCGTCGCCAGTCTCAGAGCTGCGCCGCCGCCGTCGTCTTTTGCATCGACCTTGGCCGCTGCATCAACCTGAGCGCACCAGAAAACTGCGGCGACCTCCCGTATCTTCCTCAGCTCTGGTAGGTCTTCTGCTCTTCTCACCATAGATCTGTTCTAGGGTTTCGTGTTCTTGCTGCGTTCATCACCTGTTCATGTTCATATGCTAGCTCCTGGATGCATCTGTGAACCCCTTCTCTGTGTAGTGATAACTTTTAGTATCCGCCTTTAGTTTCATTCCTAAAACCATAGATCTCACATATATTTCTGCCCATTGATTCAATACTGTTGTGCTTTGAGCTTTTGAATATTTTCCTTCTTTTCTAAACTTGCTTCAGATCCATTGCTGTAGGGAAATTTTGTGAAATCTGTTTCTGTACACTTACCCATCCGCAATCTCAACTATTTCAATGCTTAGATTCGGCGGTTTAACTTGGTGTAGAAAAAAAATTAACAAACTAGTATATACCATTAGTCCCCTTGTTGAACCGCCAGATGTTGTCGCTTCGTAAAACTCCGGTTTAGATAGAGTTGTCTCCGGTTTAACATTGTACATATCATTGTACTTTAATCAATGCATTCTTGAACCGGAATCCCCTATCTTGTAGAGTTCATCATGGCCAAGCAAGTATATGAATGCAACTGGGTTCCTTCTCGCGTCACAGAGACTCAACTGAACAATTCAGTCCTGATCGGCGCTTTAAGCAGCAAAAACACCATCCATTGGAGGGTCCTTGGAAAAGAATGCCCTCCCACACCTCAAGAAGGAGAGGTCGTCGTTTTCGTAGATCACTTAGCCCAGGGCTTTAAGCCGCCCGGTTCTAAATTTTACCGGGACATTTTAGCCAATTTTCAACTCCACCCACAAGACATTGGCCCCAACTCTATTACAAACATATGTCACTTCCAAGTGCTCTGTGAGGTGTTCTTTCAAGAGGAGCCCATAGTTGAGTTGTTCAGAGACTGCTTCCATCTAAACCGCCGCACTGAGTTTACTGATGGTTCCAATACGGAATTGGGTGGTGTGGCGATTCAGAAAAGGAAAGAGGTCACATACCCTCACGCCAAACTACACAGCCACCCCAAAGAGTGGAATCAAACATGGTTCTATTGCAAAGACACCTCCCCTACTGATGAAAATCCTTTGTCTGGCTTTCGTCCGGAGCGGCTTAGCAATACACACCCCTCTCCACAAAGGTTGACTGCCAAGGAGAGAAGCAAATATGCTCCTCAACTGTCCAAGCTCAGAGCCTTCATGGCCAATGGTTTAACAGGGGTTGATCTCGCTCGCTGTTGGATATCGTGGAGCATACTGCCCCTTAGTCAGCGCTTCGGTTTGATGTGCGAGTATACTGGCAGTGTTGATGACCCACTGCGACATGTTAACATCCAGCTCACCGACGAAGAAATCACAGAGGCTGTGAAGAAAATGCTGAATGAACCAGAACACATCTGTGCTCGAACCGGCCTGCTTCCCTTCTGTGCCACCAACAAACCGCCAGCTGTAAGAGTTTGATTTTTCTTTTTACTGAACCTGTCATTGATATATCTGGCCATTGTTTAATATCAATATCTGTTTAAATAGGGTGATGATCCATTTTGGAGTAAGAAACTTCCACAGGAGAAACCATAAAAAGTAGACAAACCAGAAAGACCAACCCGGCCAAAGACTAAAGTCATGAAGCGGCCTGCTCATAAGAAGAAAAACACCGCATCTTCTGATCCGGCCGTTGATGATGATGTGGATAATCCGGACCTTGAGGTAGAGCTTGACTCACTTGGCTTATTTTTCACACGCCTTATTGATGATGATATTTGTCAGGATGATGCAGAAGCCAGCCATGCTGATGCTGCAGAGGTAATTACTCTCTCTTCCGATTCAAACCCTTTGCCTTCCCAAAAAATCCGTCAGGCAAACCAGAAGGTTAAATTTTCTCATCCTCTTGCTTACTTGGATCCCAATTTTCTTATGAAGCTCGCCGCACAACCCGGCACAGCGGCCAAGTAGTTGGGCATGATCGAAAGGTTGAAGAGACACAAGGGTAGGTTAAATGGCCGCTATAATAAATGGGGGCCGGCCGGCCTATAATCATCACGTCTTGTCACGGCGTTCATAGCAGAGGATTCCAGTGCACGCTTGACAACACCGCACCGCACGCATGGGCTCGAGGTGCCAAATGTATCGTCGATGAGCCTGTTCCCGCGCTACCGTGCTATTTACCGTGCAAGCTTTCTGCCGGGCTAGTTTGGCCACGCGTCGGCTAGAAGAGAGAAAAATCATGGGCCTTTATTGGCAAAAAGCTTTGTAAAAACGAAGAATGTGGAATGACTCTGGTCATAAGTTTACCCTTGGGTGATGAGGTCAAAGTTACACAGAAGGGTGATCATGGACACCTGAGTGCAATAATTAATTCTGTTCTCTGAAGTGCACACGGTGGAAGAAACCAACTATGTGCAATAATGTCGAAGATCGCAGTCGAGTTAGCTATACAGATCGTGTGCTGTGAGATCGACAAGGTAAACTGATTCGAGAATGGATAATAAAATCTAAGACTATTGCATATTAAGGTCAAAATAGTGCTAGCAATATGCGAGTCTCATATGATGCCATTTCAACGATTGTACCACAAAAGCTCGAAATGTTACAAGGTTCAAATTCGAGAGTTATATGGCTCGAATTCGAATATTACAAGGTTCAAACTAATAATTCAGCTCATCAGCTGCAAACGCTCGCGCTAATCCGCTGAACATGGATATCGGAGAGGTTCAAACATATATCACTGCTTCTATGTCTGGCTTCGAAAGCTCACCTGGATAAAGCGGCCGAGGAGGACGCCGTCCCTGAACTGGGTAAAACTCCAGATCTTTAAGCGGCTATTCGTGAAGATATACCCAATGATCCACCACAGCAAGATGACGATTTTATTGCTGAAGAAAGGCCTAATGACACCTCAGGCCCTGTCAACCAGCCCACAAGCCCCATCCGGTTTGGGAGGTCCACCAGTCCATCCCAGCCTGCTGACAAACCGACTGCGCCAGTGCAAACCGGTGATGCTAAGGATGATGAAGTTGTAATTACTGGCATTGGTCGTACAGAGCCCAGCAATCTTGTTGTTTTATCCAAGCATGCCGCCAAAGAAGAACTTGCTGCCATGGGCAAAGGCAAGTGGAATGTTGACTTGGCGACCTATGCTGATCTGAATGCCCAAGATCTTCATTCTGGCTACCTGAACCAGCTGTATACCAGCCGTGATTATGAAGCTGATTTGGTGAATATGATGAAAGAGAAATTTGAGGGGTAACTTCCATGTGCTTTTTCCTGCTTGGATATTTCAATCTTGTTAGTTCTCCTAGCCCCCAAGGGCCGGTTTAGATTCTTCATTCAAACCGGGACTTGCTAATATAAATCTCAATGCTTCGGAATTTGCTGATGTAGCCCCCAAGGGCTAGTTCAACTTAGCGTAGTTAAACCGGGACTTTAAGTAATTGTCATCTTTATTGGAGCAAATAGCCATTACCCCCAAGTGCCAAGTTGAATACCTGTATTGATCTTGGGACTTTAGAATCTATTGAAAGATTAAGATCAAATATACATTAGCCCCCAAGGGCCAAGCGCATAACTTGTTATGTGGTTGGTACTTCAATTGTTGTACTGCTTTCGGGATCATATAACTGTCTGTATGCAGGCTGAGCTGAAGACAAAAGAAAACCAAGTGGCCGATCTCCAAGACAATCTGAAATCCCAATATGCTGAAACCTCCAAAGAAAAAGAAGAGTTGACCAGCGCTTTAAGCGTCATGGAACATCTTAAGGAGAATTTTAAGAAAGAACGGGTGGACTGGGTCACTGAGAAGGCCGCTTTAACAAAGCAAGTTAAAAATGCTGAAGCCGCACTTAAACCGGTGGTAGATGAACTGACCAGCGTAAAACGTCACGTGCATGCTATGACTGCCGCTATCTTTGGTAAGCTTTCTTGATTGCCGTAATAACTTGGCCTTCTTATGATGTGTCCGGTTTGTGAATCCTTTGTAACGGTTGTAGGGACACACATTGGTCACATGGGGTCAGATGTGCGGAAGAAGTTGAAAGCTGTCTATACACTGACAGAGCAATTATATACTGGCGCGCAGCGGATCATCTCAACTGCGTCCCATAACAACCCGGCGCCCACCTTAATCCAAGACACCCTGAAAAGACTGTGTATGCTTCATGCCCGGTTTGAAGAGCTGAAAAAATCTGCTGCTCGAACCGGCGCTATCAGTGCCTTAATCCGGGAAAAAGCATGGGTGCCGGATTTTGATCCTGTTGAAGCAGCTCAAGGCTACCCCCACTTGAAAGAAGATGGTTTAGAGTTCAACGAGGAGGACTTGAGAGCGATAAATCGGGAGGTGCGCCCTTTAGCTTGTCAATTGGTGGAAGAGGCAGACTTGTCTCATTATCAGGCCCAATATGACAACCAGAACAAACGAGTGGCTGCACCAATTCCTGAAGCGGAGAATCTAATCCCTCCAATCCGTAAGCATACTTATGCTCCTGATATTGAATCGTCATTGTTGATCCATGATGAAGCTGTCTTTCAAGCCTTAATGGGAATCGACTGGACAACTGTTGATTTCCAGCCACCGGGTAGGGAAGCAGAAGCAGAAGCGGCGCAGGATGACCCGCAACCATCAGACTAGGGCAGCGACCAAGCTTGAACCAGAGGCCGGTTTAAACTGCCTCTCTTTTATATTCCGCCTAGAAAACAATGATCTTATTTGGGCACCATGTTGCCTTGTAATAGGATAGCCAATACTCTTGCTTTTAAGATGCCTTCGTGCATAGCTACTGGTACTTACACTTCTGTTGAATGATCAAAACCTTCAATCTATTTTTTCCTGCAATCATAAAATCTTGAACTGGCAAGGCGGTTGTACCGCCAGCCGGATTATGATCTTTATATATATGCAATGAAATTGAGGTACCTGATCGAATCTTGTGATACAAAATACCTGCCATTGTTGGGCATGAAGTTGGCGTTGCCAATCTTGAAACGGAGGTATATAAACCTATATCGTCGAAGGAGAAAGTAGCTCCTGTGTATGTAATGCCGGTTTACCATATAAACCGTGTCGGGTTATGATAAACACCGTGTTATTCCAAGATGTGAATAGAAAATCAAACCGAGCAAATAGTCTCCGGATTAAAAACCGTTTGCAAAAAGAGGCTTATTTGAGCTGATCAGATGGTGTTACCATGGTCAGACACGACTAAGCCCCCGATAGGTGTGGCTATGGTTCAAGTCAGCCGGGTCCCCAAATGAAACCGTGGCATTATGCCAATCAAAAGGCGTGGCAATGGTTCGGGTTCGACCAAGCCCCCAAGTGATTTTGTGGCCTTAGGCCGATCAAGAGGCGTGACTGGTTCAGATTTGACCATGTCCCCAAGTGATCTGGTGGCTTTCGCCTATCAAAAGGTGTCGCATTGGTTTGGATACGACCAAGCCCTCGAATGATATTATAAAAACTTCAAGGGGTAAACCGGAGGTTGCTTTAAGACAGAACAACTCCATGTAACCACACATGATGTAAAAGAACAGATACCCCGCTTTAGCTGAGGTTCCGGTTTATTATATTAATCAGAATATATACATCGTCATAATATGTACATAAGTAGAGCCAATGGCTCAGGTATAGTAAGGCCGAAGATGAGCGATGTTCCACGGCCTGTTGGTCTCCTCCTCTGATGTACGTGAGTCTTTATGCTCTCGAATATCGATCAGATAGTATGACCCATTGTGCAGATTCTTGCTGACCACGAAAGGTCCCTCCCAATGTGGGGATAACTTATGCATATCAGTCTGATCTTGGATGAGCCGAAGCACCAAATCTCCCTCTTGAAAGGTTTTGGTTCAACATTAGCCTGTAGGCTTGTGCGTCTAAAGCGGCCCGCTCTGTGGTCATTCTGGCATTCTCAGCTGCCAGGTCCGCCTTGGCCTGGGTGATCTGTTCCCTCACTTTTTCAATCTCTACGTTGTGGACATCCTGATCCGCCGGGTTAGCTTCTGCCATAAGCATAGCCAATGCATCAAATAGATCTGATAGAACCTGAGCCGGCGGGCGTACAGAGCCTCCTGGCCCGGCAACCGTTGCCGCTGCTGAACCAGAGGTTGTCGCCGCTGCTGAACCGGAGGTTGTTGCCATAGCGGTCGAAGAATGAAGTACTGCTTGTGTGCCGGCCATGAATATTCCAACTCGGTTGGGTAGATCAGAGGGGTCCGGAATACTGTCGCCATCGAAACAGCCCCCAATCCGGCCATCTTGTAGCTGATATAGAGATTCGGTTTCTCCGGCTGATGACTCGTCGCCGGAATACACGACGGTCTCACCGCCAGATTCCGATCCATCCTCATAACGTCCTCCATGGATGACTCCCACGAAGACACGCTTCACGGCCGGTTTAACCCGGGCAGATCGCGCACGCTGAGCTGTTTTGACGAGGTCGGTGCAGATGTCTGGCTCAGGGCCCGGTTCATCGATCTTGCTGATGAAAACATGTATGCCACCAAAGGGGACCCGGTACCCGTACTCAACTGAGCCGGCCTCGGGGCCCCAGCCTGCATCGTCGATGTAGAGCTTGTCGCGACGACTCTTAGTCATCCGGCCCACAGGGTAGCCCTCGAGTCCTTCAAAGCGGCCCTCCAAGAACTTGAAACCATCGTGCGATAGCCCCATGGTGGGCGCCAACTGTCGTGGTTTTGTCACGGCGGATGTCCTAGAGAAAGGACTTAGTCGTGAGGCCATCACAACGGGTTAGCTCGAAGGGGTTAAAGCGGACATAGGGACGCAAGAGGGTTTATACTAGTTCGGCCCCTTCGATGAAGGTAAAAGCCTACGTCTAGTTGTGATGGAATTGATGGGGTTTCAATGACTAGGGAGCAAAACAAGCTTCGCCTAAGTCTCGAGCTGTTGTCTGTCCCCCTAAACTGCCACCGGGTCGTCCCCTTATATACACGGGTGACGCCCGTCGGTTCACAGAGTCCTAACACCGGTTCATATTCGTATCCGGGTTGGTCTCTCCTTATTCCTATCTTACAATACAAGTTTACATACAGATGCCGGTTTACGGCTATAAGTCTTAAACCGACTACGGGCCTCAGGCCCTCATCTATCTTCTTGGGCTTTAACACTCTTGAGTTACTGATGAAGTTAATCCGGCCCACATAGGCCGTATTATGCCCAGTAGTAATATCCCCAACACTTCCCATAGCATACATACATATCATTGGTGCATATATTGGTATCATCTCTTGTGTCACAAGGTTGTCATCGCACACACAATTGCTATCTTGGTTAGCATTGCATGAGAAAAGAGCTCAAGCAACAAAGAGCCAAACAATCTTTTAAGCAAGTGGGAAAGATAAGAAAAGAGCTTTTAAGCAAGAATCATAGCATCATACAACATTAAGATTGTCATACTAGATCATCTTGGATCATATCATCGAAACACCACACATAAAGCATACTTGGGATAGAAGTAGTTGTATTTTTGCTTAGTAGGTTGTGCACAAGTCTTCGTATCCGCCTATTGTGCAATCGTGCTAGAATCTCTCTAGTGTTGTGCAACAAGAGCATTTTCGTGGATTCCACATTTTGGCTCATCCTTGGTTGCACGACCCCACTTATCTCTTTGTGTGTGTGTTTCCGTGTACCTTATTTTTGCTTGGTCTACTTATTGCGTTGCAAACTTGTGAATCTTTTCCAACATTATTGAAGCTCACTAACAATTGCATCAAATTTTGTGCCACCATCCTAACCAAGCTCCACCATAAGCTTTTATTTGTGTAGGTGTGAGAAACCGACAAGAATTGGTACCAATTGTGCTATTTCCTTGTTCCACATTGGAGTGATCATTGATCCACCTTAAACTTTGGTCAAGGTACATTTGGTATATGTTCTTATCGTTCTACCACTCACATATTTTCCTTGGAATGATGGGTAGGACAAGTACTTCTACAAACCCACTCTTCATCAGGCAAGAGGACGATATGAACTCCTACGTCACAATGAGCCACCTCTTTGGTGCACAACATGCTTTGCATCAAGAGCAACAAGCAATGAGCGAACGCATCGACAACCTCGCCACCGACTTGCAACTCTCCGAGCAACGTACAAGAGACTACTTCAACCACAAGCTTGACGATCACAAGAAAGAGAACGATGCAAGAATGGACGAGATTCGTGCTTTGTTGCTCAACCGCTCTTCTTCCACTTCATCCTCATCAAGACGGAGCCGCTCAAGTCGACACTCCGACTTCACCCTCTCCGGCTCAAGTACACCGACATCGAACACTCTTCGCCGTGCCACGCGCAATGATTGTCAAGCAAGCCTCAATCCTCTACGTGACAACGACTCTCAAGAGCATCGATACCGTCAAAACCAAGCTACCTTTGCGCAAGCACGAGAACGGCAACGACAACGCCACCACGAAGAGGAAGAGCGAGCGCGTCTACACCAAGAAGCACAAGATGCCGAGGCACAATGCCAAGAGCAACAATTGCGAGATGCTCAAGCACTTAAGGCGCAAGAAGCCCTCCAAGATTCAAGTTGAGCCATAGCCAACCAAGGCTGACAAGCTCATGACCATGAAGAAGCACTTCGTGAAGAAGTTCACGAACGAAGATATCAAGCTCGTGTGCAATGTCAAGCTCACCAAGAACATCAAGTTCAACAAGAACAACAGGACAATGGAAATCCTCCACAGCAAGAGCAAGTTGTGTGAGACGATTCTCCTCATCAAGGACGTCATCATCCCCGACCTGAACACAATGAAGAGCAACGCTATGGAAAGCTAAATTTCACCATGCCCAAGTTCAATGGAAGAAATGATCCTGAAGAATACCTATCATGGGCATTGAAGGTTGACAAAATCTTCCGTTTGCACAACAATGAAGAAAAGAAGAAGACCGAGATGGCATCCCTTGAGTTCCATGACTATGTCCTTGTTTGGTGGGAACATGTCATTGAGCATCGTGAGGCAAGAGGTGAACCACCCATCACTACTTGGGCGTAAATGAAGGATGTCATGAGAGCACGCTTCGTGCCTACCTACTACAACCGCGACCTCTTCAAGAAACTCCAACTACTCAAGCAAGGAACCAAGAGCGTTGAAGAGTACTACAAGGAAATGGAGCTTGCAATGATACGATCCAATGTCACGAAAGATGATGAGCAAACTATGGCACGTTTCTTGAATGGACTCAACCATCCTATCAAGAAGATCGCCAACTTCCAACTCGAACCTCATCGATCTAGTGCATCAAGCTACCAAAGCGGAACGTCAAGTGCAAGATGACTTCAAATATGCCAAGTTCGCATCCAAGTCATACGTCTTCTCCAACACCCAAGCTTCAACGACTCCAACACCGTCTACCAAGCCTTCTACAAGCAACGTCGACAAGTCGAGTTACAAGAAAGCTTCGACAACATCAAGGCATCCTCCTACAACGAGTAACTTCAAGCCGAGAGCTTCATCATCATCTACCCCAACAGATGAGACCGTCAAGACAAGTTCCTTAAAATGCTTCACATGCGGAGGACAAGGCCACAAGTCCTTTGAGTGTACCAACAAGCAAACCATGATCCTCAATGATGTGGTACATACGACTCCATGAGTGAAGGAGAAACGGAAGCGCTTGAGCAAGTCGCCATGCACCGGCAGGTGAACGATGAAGAGGAACAAGTTTTTTGTGATGAAGATTCAAGTCCCTCTCTCGTTGTCTCCAAGGTCTTGACTCTTCAACATCACCAAGAAGAATACCAAAGATGCCATATCTTTCATACCAAGCAATGCATCAATGGAAGGTCCGTAAAGGTCATCATCGATGGAGGGAGTTGTCATAACTTAGCAAGTGAAGAACTTTGCTCCAAGCTCCAATTGCCCAAGACAAAGCACCCACATCCCTACAAAGTTCAATGGCTCAGCGACCCTAGCACTATCCAAGTCGAGCATCGAGTACAAGTCTCCTTCAAAATTGGTGCCTACGAAGACACTTTGGAGTGTGATGTCGTTCCAATGACCATTTTCCACCTTCTTCTTGGACGCCCATGGCAATTTGATAGAGGTGTCATCCACAACGGCCGAACGAACCACTACATCTTCAAGATGAAAGGAAAGGAGTATGTACTTCGCCCTATGTCTCCAAGCCAAGTGATCGCCGACAAGCAAGCCACCCATCGTGGAGAGAATGGTGAGAGAGCGAACCACCAAAAAGAGAGTGAGCGCCACAATCCCAAATCGAGTGCCTTCACGATGAGAGAAAAGAAGAACTTAGTTATATTTGCCACCAAAAGTGAGATAAGAGGAGTGTGTGAGAACCCATCTAGTGTCCTACACTATGTCCTTTTGTGCACGGACGACTCTCCAAAAGCTAACACCTCTCGCACTCTATCTTTAGTGTTGTCTTCTCTTTTGCAGGAATTCCAAGATGTTTTCCCCGACGAGCTACCTCCGGGACTACCTCCACTACGACGCATCGACCACGGCATCGACCTCATCCCCGGAGCACCTCTTTTGAACAAAGCTCCCTACCGCGTCAACCCCTAAGAAACCAAAGAAATACAAAGGCAAGTAAAGCATCTCATAGACCATGGACACGTGCGCAAAAGTTTGAGTCCTTGTGCTGTTCTGGTCATTCTTGTGCCAAAACGAGACAGTAGTTTTCGCATGTGCTTAGATTGTAGACCTATCAATGCGATTACCATTCTCTATAGGTATCCCATTCCACGCCTTGATGATATGTTTGATGAACTTAGTGGTACAACTATATTTTCCAAAATTGATCTTAAAAGTGGTTACTATCAAATCCGCATACAAGAGGGTGATGAATGGGAAACCGCTTTCAAAACAAAGTTTGGCTTGTATGAGTGGTTAATCATGCCTATGGGTCTATCGGAAGCACCAGGTACTTTTATGCGTCTTATGAATTATGTCTTTCGCCCTTACATTGGTGAGTTTGTTGTGGTCTACTTCGATGATATCCGTGTTTATAGAAAATCTCTTAAAGATCATGCCACCCATGTTCGAACCGTTTTGCAAACTCTTCGAAAAGAGCATCTCTATGCTAACATGGAAAAGTGCCTTTTTGGCGTTGATAAGCTCGTTTTCTTGGGTTTTGTTGTTTCCTCTAAGGGTGTTCATGTTGATGACTCTAAGATCAATGTTATCCAAACTTGGCCACAACCAACCAACTTGCATCAAGTGCGTAGCTTCCTCGGTTTAGCCGGTTTCTACCGTAGATTTGTGAAGGACTTTAGCACCATTGCTTCACCTTTGCATGCTTTGAGCAAGAAAAATGTGCCTTTTGTTTGGGGACCATCCCAAGATACCACATTTAATGAGCTTAAGAACTTGCTTACTCATGCTCCCGTGCTTGCTTTACCCAACTTTGACAAACCCTTTTAGATTCATTGTGATGCTAGCGGTAGTGGCATAGGAGGTGCGTTAACACAAGAGAAGCACCCATAGCTTACTTTAGTGAGAAACTTTGTGGAGCACAACTCAATTACCCCATTTATGTCAAAGAGTTATATGCTTTAGTGCGAGTTTGGCATGAATGGGAACATTATCTTCGCCCTCATGAATTTATCATTCATACTAATCATGAAACGCTTAAATACCTTAAGGGTCAAACTAAGTTGAGCAAGCGTCATGCTAAGTGGAGTGAATTCATTGAGTCTTTTCCTTATGTCATCAAGTACATCAAAGGTAAGGAAAATGTCGTGGCGGACGCTCTTTCCCAC
The DNA here is from genome assembly GCF_003073215.2 of Triticum urartu. Lineage (NCBI taxonomy): Eukaryota > Viridiplantae > Streptophyta > Magnoliopsida > Poales > Poaceae > Triticum > Triticum urartu. Next base: position 114,038,886 of record NC_053027.1, on the reverse strand, counting down.
ATATGCATGCTTGTTACTCAACTTGAAGTGGATGTCATAGGCTTTGAGCATATAAAAGACTTGTATGCACATTATCCAACTTTTGCTACTCCTTATGCCAAATGTTTGACGCATACATCTTGGGATCGCTATTACATCAAAGATGGATATCTTATGAGAGCTAACAAACTTTGCATCCCCGAGTATTCTCTTCATTTGTTGCTTTTGCAGGAATCTCATGGAGGAGGACTAATGGGACATTTTGGATGCAACAAGACTTCTGCTACGCTCTCCAAGAACTATTATTAGCCCAAGATGTTTCGCGACGTCAACCGCTTCACCAACCGATGCTCTACATGTCGCAAAGCTAAGTCTAAAGCTCAATCCCATGGCATTTACATGCCTCTCCCAATTCCATATCAACCATGGGAATACATTAGCATGGATTTTGTATATGGATTCCCTAGAAATCGAAATGGAAAGGATTCGGTATTTGTTGTTCTGGACCGATTCTCTAAGATGGCACATTTCATTCCTTGCAACAAGATAGACGATGCTTCACATGTTGCCAATATATTTTGTAGGGAATATTGTGTCTACATGGAGTGCCAAAGACGATTGTCTCGGACCACAACGCCAAGTTCCTAAGCTACTTTTGGAAGACCCTATGCGCCAAGCTTGGAATCAAGCTACTTTTCTCCACAGCATACCATCCACAAACCGACGGCCAAACGGAGATGACCAACCGCACACTCTCCGCTCTACTTCGAGTGCTAATCCAGAAGAACATCAAGGAGTGGGAGGAGTGTCTACCTATCGCCGAGTTCGCCTACAACCGCGCAAGACACTCAACAACCGGCAAGTCCCCCTTCGAGGTCGTCTATGGATTCAACCCTTTTTCCCCATTGGACATTCTTCCTCTACCACTACAAGAGCGCATCAATATGGACGCAAGTGCATGGGTGAACCATCTCAAGAAGGTGCATGAAGATACAAGGCACACCATCGAGTGCCAAGTACAACGACTTGCGACCAAGTGCGACATTAACAAGCACCCCATGGTATTCCACATTGGAGATCTTGTGTGGCTACACCTTCGCAAGGAACGCTCCCCCCATGACCACAAGTCCAAACTTCGACCACGAGCGGATGGACCTTTCAAGGTTCTTGAACGCTACAACAACAACACCTACAAGATCGACATTGCACACGACAAGTACTCCGTGAGCGACATCTTCAACGTCAAAGATCTCTCGCCCTACCATGGTGATGAAGATTTCGATCCGAGGTCGAATCTTCCCCAAGGGAGGGGAAATGGTGCGGAGCATCCTACGGTCATCCCCATGGACCTACCATCATCTCACGAAGTGCCAAGAGGACCTATGACTTGAGCTAGAGCTAGAGCTCTCGAGACCGAGGTGACTTCTCTCCTTAGTGATATTGCATAGATCCTCTCGAGACATGCCTACTACCTAAGTCCGAGATGTTGTGCATTATTAGGTACCAAGAGGACCCTCCCGAAGATGCATGTGAAGACGGACAAGCCCCCAAGTTCACGGATGAAGAAAACCGACGGAAGGAGTCAAGATCAACTCCTAGGCCTCGGACATCCGGCCCCTGGAAATGTCTACAGCAGCATGGAGCCAACAGCCAAGTCTACAGGGCTCGGACATCCGGCGACTGGCCCAGACATCCGTCCCTGGCCCGGAAATCCGGCGTCCCGCCCGGATATCCGGACACCACCTATCCAGAAGGAAGAAAGACCACCCCTGCCAGCCCGGACATCCGGCCCCTCCAGCCTGGACATCTGGCCTTCCACGAATGCCCAGACATCCGGCCCGACGCCCGAACGTCCAACCCCGTCTATCTGCGCACAGTAAAGGGCCGAGGCCCATGTACCCTTTCGCCCCCCTAGACTATCTACACTCTCCTCCTACCTACGTTTTAGGGTTAGCAAAGGATTAGCTCATATTTGTGTGAGAGCTTTGCTCATCCACTTGGTTACCTTCTCCTCGCAAAAGATCTCCCAAGCGGATTCAAGACCCCATCACGGGAAGAACCTCAAGACCTCCTCACAGAGAAGATCGTGCTACTTTTATCGTCCTTAGTTGACCGTGAACCGTGTGATCTCTATGTGTACTCGGATCTAGCATATGTGTGACTATTTCTTGTTGGTTTTAGTGATTCTCTCGTGTTTCCCCTTGTGATCTCCCTCGTTTTCCCCTAGTGTTCTTCGTGTTCCTCGCGGTATCTGCTCCTTTCATGAAAGATCGGCCCCTAGGGTTCCTGCCCTACATCACAAGACCTTCATTGTGCGCAGTTTCGGGGTCAAGCTTGTCGAAATCATTTTCTGAATAACAGATAAACAAACATCTTCAAAATTAGAAATAATGTTAATTTGTAGGAGGAGAGTTAGAATGCGGTTGTTGTACCTAAACGGGTGTGGGTCCAATAACAAGTTCAAAGCATTTGTCAGACGAGTAGCCCACACTATCAATTTCGGTGCAGAAATAACAATGATTCTTGTTGGACCTTCTTGATCAACTACAAGTAATCTCTCAAGTGCAGGTGTGTCCTGGATGACCATACCGTGGTACACATATTGTGATGTCTTCCTGCCGCACTAGCAACACACATAAATAGTCTGGAGAGTCATAGAGGTGATGTGGAAGGTACCAACCCATTGATCGCCTGAAGGCGAAGGTACTCGAGTGCAGTACAGCCACGGAGCAGGCGCTCCATGTCACCCTTTGAGATGCAGACTACGATGAGCTCGAGGTGCTTCAGTCATGGTAGAATGAGAGCGGACGCGTCATTAAGGGGTGGGAATTGGCAGTTCCTGAACTTGGTGACGCGCAACATGGGCGTGAGGCGGAGTGCGGACGTTGGCAACGACCGCATATGCCCATCATCAAAAGTGAGCTCCTCGAGCTGATCTAGGGCGGGGGATCGGAACCAGTCGTCAAGCTTGGCTCGGTCCTTGCCATTGGAACGGAACTTGCCCATTCTAAGGCCTTTGGTTGGGCCAAGGTGATTGCCGAGGATCTTGGAGAACACATCCAAGCTTTTGCGATAGCCATGGCAGAGCTCGTGGGTGTCGATGAGGTCGAGAGGGCTGGAGTTCCATAGGGGGCGCCACCGCCGGGAAAGGAGGGTTGTACACTCCCCATATTTGATTAAGATGAGGGAGATGATGACTCTCAACATATCATCGGGGAGGCTGCTGATTAATTCTAGGCCTGCCGGAGTCGCTTGCGGTTCTAGCTTGCCTCGACTCTGCTTGTTGGCAGTCCCGTTCTCCACCTCCCGAGTCTCCTTGTCAGCGGCGCTTTCCAATGGAAATGGGAGTACAGGGAATATTTAGTTAAAGCAGGGCAATAGAAAAGTGTATTGGTAACTAGAATTTATTAGGTAGGAATATAGTAAAAAAGGGGAATACCAATTGGTTGCTTAAATACTACACAATTCATTTGACATTGCGGGTTAATTCAACATATGCAGATAGTTGAAAAGAAAACTTACTTCGAACAAAGTCTGGACGGATGATTTTGTCGGGGAAGTTAGCATATATCTCATGACCAGGCCCTTTTATGTGCAGTGCAATTTTAGTGCCAGCTTTCAGTACATAAAACTTTGCAATTTCATTCCAAAAGCTAGTGCCAAAATAGGAGTCACCATGTTCACCAAGTCTTACAGTAGCAACGATTGTAAATCCATGGTTTGTGTGTAGTATGACATTCGTGGAGCCTTGATGTATGTAAAGGGAAAAATTGTGCACTACATAATTAGTTGCATAGCAAGGGATGTTTTGCATAAAATGGTAGGATTTTTAAAGAAAATATGGTAACATGCAAATATGGGCCCAAATTGAAAGAACTGTACAGTAGTTGAAATCGAAGGACAAAAATCTATAATTAAATAGATAGGATAAACATGATGTCATGGAAAAATGAGAGTAATCTAAAGAACAATACATCATTAATTTGCCTAATATAGAAAGAAGAGGGGAAAAATCCCCTTTGACGTCTATGGTGCATGTGGCACCTTTTATCCAAATGAAGCAATATTTAGAATATGTTCAGGAAAGTAGGCCATGTCAACCGATTTAGGGTGAGATTGGACATACCGTGTGTGTGCTCAAATTATCTGGTATGAAGAGATGGAATATCTGCCGGTAGTCGCAAAGTCCTGAAGTGTCGGTGCACTGTACATTCTATGAATGAAAGAAAACCCTCAAATCATCTCGAATAAGAATGAATTCATGGCGATTTCCATCGGGTGATTAAATGAGGCAGATGAACTAGGATAAGAGATGAGATAATATCTCATTAAACTAGTTACCTTGTCGTCCATGAGAAAGAACCCTCAGTACGGCAGATTCCCCAACCGAGCATGAAAGTGCTAGTGATCGACTAGAGGGGGGGTGAATAGGCGATTTTTAAGAAAGTCTTCAAAACATGGAAGTTTCGAAGACAAACGATAGAAGTAAACCTATTACCACGCAGCGGAAGGCAGACTACACTAGGAAACCTTAGTCAAGCAACCAAAGAAGTGAAAGCACAACGACTAATAGCAGCTAGGCAGTACGGATCAGGTAGGAAGATATTGTGAAGCCAATTAGAACAAGCAATCACTCAGTGAAGACAAAAGATAATGCAATCAAGCAATGACTTCACAAGGACCAACAGTAAGTAAAGGGAAGGGAAGGATGAAACCAATGAATCGTCGAAGACAATGATTTGTTGGACCAGTTCCAGTTGCTGTGACAACTGTACATCTGGTTAGGGCGGCTAGGTATTTAAACCTGAGGACACACAGTCCCGGACACCCAGTCCTGAACACGCAGCTCAGAACCCTTAGTCCTCACCGTATTCCCCTTGAGCTAAGGTCACGCAGACCTCGCCCAATCACTCTGGTAAGTCTTCAAGGTAGACTCCCAAACCTTCACAGACTTCATTCATTGGCAATCCACAATGACTCTTGGATGCTCAGAACGTGGCGCCTAACCGGCTGGAGGATTCATAGTCCTCAAGTGTAATAAGTCTTCAGATCACACAGACATGACGACTTAAGTGATGCCTAACACTCTTTGGCTCTGGGTGGTTAGGACTTTATCCTCGCAAAGAATTCTCTCTCAAAGGCTTCGAGGTGGGTTGCTCTCAAACGACAGCAGCCGTACTTTAACTCTGAGCAGCCAACTGTTTATGGTTGTAGGGGGTGGGCTATTTATACATTTTTAGGGGTCATCTCTGGTAGGAAAACCGAATCAATGAGGGACTTCTACCTGTGTTATCCTGCAATTCTCACAAACACATTAGTCCCTCAACTAGGTTTGTCGTCAATACTCCAAAACCAACTAGGGGTGGCACTAGATGCACTTACAATCTCCCCCCTTTTGGTGATTGATGACAAACTAGTTGAAGTTGTCAACGGGGAATATAATATGTGAAATTGTAAAGGATAAGGAATTGTCTTCATAAGTTGCAAGGGCTCCCCCTGAAGATGTGCATATAAGTAATTTGCTTTTGGAATGCAAATGCACATGGCAGGTTATACTTGTGGAGATCCTCTTCAACTTATGATGAAAGTTCATATGCATGAAAAGTATTGTGAAGATAATGACATGCATAATGAGAAATGGACGTCTGCAAAATGATCTAAGTGTGGAATTTATCGTCGCACATGTGGAATTTATCATCGCATCACAAAATAGCAAATAAGTAGCAGACGACCATCGAGTTCAAGTGTTACAACTCAAAGAACCAAATGTATCAAAACGAGAGTTGTAAACACTAGGAAAAACATAAAGTAACCGCCCATATGGACCCGCTTGAAGACTATCAAACTCATATGCTTCTCCCCCTTTTGTTAGTGAGGACCAAAAAGGTTTGAAGTCATAGAGCATCTACTCATTCCCATGAAGAGTAGGTGAAGCAGCAGGGTCATCGGTGGTGTTCGGCGGTGCAAAAGAACTTGGGGAAGTGTTGAGGTGTGCAAAAGGAGGGGCCGGTGAAGTGGCATCATCTTCGTCCTCGATCACTCTGGCATTCACAGTTGCCGCAGAGGAAGAGAACTCAGAGTATTCAAGAGATGGAGTTCGTTGTAGCACAGTCCTTCGGGGAGGTGTGGAGTCAAACTTGAAACGTTCAGAGAACCATCCTCTTGAAGATCATCCTCAGAACACATGTACGCCAACAGGTTTCATGGGCAACAAAGGCATTCTTGGTGGCAAGATTGTGAATGCGGTTGATGTCCACCAAGAGGTTGTGCATTTGGCGCTTCAGCCAGTCATGATGCCTATCTTGTTTCTGATGAAGAGCAACCAGAAGCTCTCGGTCATTGAGAACACAAGATCTCTTCTTGGGTCGTAGGGCAATAGTGCTTTCAGTGGCTTCAGTAAGGGCACGATGAGGTGCACATGTAGTACCAGCCAGAGGATAAACACAAGTGACTGCTTCAACTCCTTCAATGTTCTGAGTGAAACTTTGATGCTCCGCATTCTGAAGACTAATAGGTTCCTTGGCAGGCTCTGGATAAATGGCTTCAACGGACATATCCACATCAGGCAGAAAGATCCGATGATTGCGAGCAGATGGCTGATATGAGATAGCTGAGTGGAGTTTAATCAACCACATTATCCATGGAGCGTAGAACTTCAAGCCAAAAAGATCAGATCCTGATGGAGCAAGTTGGCGGATGAAGAAGTCTTGTGCATTGAAGAATTTTCCATGAAGAATATAGAAGACCAAAGTGTTCATTGCACCTTCCAGCTTTGCATGTGGAGAATGTCCTTTGATGGGCCAGAGAGTTCGCCTTATAATGTGATAGATGGTCCTTGGCAGATACTCCAGGTCTTCAACAAAGAACTCCTTAGGATATGCAGCGTCTTGTGGCAAAGGCTTCATCATACTAAGCATCTGACACATGTTCGGTTCAGGCTTCTGAAAGATGCTCTCCATAGCTTCACTGTGAAGCTGACAGCCAGGTTCAAAGAGATCTCCAGGAGTGGGCAGACTAGTGAGCTCAATGATATCAAAGGCTTTGGCTTTGTGATGAACATTTCCTGTCATCCACTCAAGGACCCAAGTCTTCGGATCTCTGTTGTAACCACGTATGTGATGTGTGGCATAAAATTGGAGCAGCAACTCTTCGTTCCAGTGCTCTTAGTCGGTGACGAAAGGCAACAATCCAACCTCTTTGAACCAATCCAGAGCTTCTTCCAAACAGGGCAGACCAGCTATTGCTTCGGTGTCAAGACGCATATGTGGGAAGATGCGACCTTTATTGTCCAGAATGCAGGATTAATAGCTTCGCTGCGGATAGCTCCAGAACCGATCAGAAGATATTCGTTCCCTTGAGTAGGGGTTCTTGTAGCTATTGAAGAAGGTGTTTTCTGCTTTGAAGCCATTGACATTGAAGGATCCAGGTGCTGATGCAGGACCTGGAAACCTGGGCAACTTTGGTATTGGCTTCTGTACTTGAGGCCTATGCTCAATATGATAGTCAAACTGAGGACCAGCAGCAGGCGCAGGAACAGAAGCAGTAGCATCATTGGCTTCACTGACTTCTAGTTCTTGGGTTGGTGTAGGCTCCACATTTGCTTCAGCCATGACAGCGTCAGTGGCTTCATTGGTGTTGGTGGTGGCAGCCTCAAGATTTTCTACCTCCACTTGATGAGCTGGAGGGTCGGGCACAGACACGTTCTCCTCGAGAACGGCTTCTTCAGTAGTTGGGGGAGTAGGAGCATGTTCGTCTTCTTGGGTGTCGTCGGCTGATGCAGCCGGAATGTCTTCAGCAGCTTTAGCCTCAGACTCGGAGACTTGAGACCTTGGTCCTTTGCGAAGCCTGTGTAACACTGACGATGCCTTTGGAGATGGAGTTGGCTGGGCCTCAAAGTCATCTTCTTATTCTTGTCGGGGTGGTGTGACTTGTTGTTGTGGGTGATCAGCCTATGATGCATCCTGAGCAGTTGGCATCAGAGGATGACCAATGCTGATGAGTTCGCTGTGCGTAAGCACAGGCGATGATACCTGTTGGTTCTCGATCTGAGGAAGAACTACATCATCTTCAACATGGTCATGGTGACCAATGTCTTCAACTGCGGTGGGATCAGCTGCTGGAATATCTTCAGCTTCATGAGCCTCTGTGAAAGCAGGCTCATGGACAGTCAGTTGGCGCTCTTGATGTTCAGCGGCAGGGCAAACCATGGAGATAGGTTCAACAACCAGGGGCTCTGTGGGAGCAGCCCGTTCCTTCTTGGTCTTCCGCTTCTTCTTGGAGGGAGCAGCAGCAGAGGCTTCAGGATGTTTCCTCTTTCTGGCTTCAGCCTTAGCAGTCCTCGTCTTCTTCAGTTCTGAAGCGGTAGACCTGGCTTTTGGCTTCGAGCCAGTCATGCTGGTTGGGAAGACAATGGGATGTGCTTCCTTCCTTGGTGCGTCGGGTTCGGCCACAGCGGGCTTCTTCTTCTTCTTCTTCTTCTTCTTCTTCTTCTTCTGCTTTGCACCCATCCTAGGGTCGATGCCAGGACACCCAAGGGCCTTGCGCTTCTCAGCCTCATTGTAGGCTTGCACACACTTGTCAGCCAGGCTCTTCATGCGCTCACGAGAACCTTGAGCTTCTTCATGCTTCTTGAGAAAGGCTTCTTTGAGCTCGTGTAGCATGATCTTGAAGTTCTTGACCTCTTGCATGCTGAGCTTCGCCATATGCTTCTTGAACTGAGCTTTCTCAAAGTCAATCTTTTGCTTCAGTTCAACGATGCGCTAGGCTATAGCTAACTCTAAAGCAATGGCGCCATGGAAGGCAACACTGAGACCAATGGGAAGTTGCAGATCTTCAAAGCTGAGGTTGGGCGTGTCAAACCACTCATCGATGAAGTCGTGGATGATTGCCACGTCAAAGAGAGGCAAATTGTTGAAGATTTCTGCTTCTTCTTTGCTCTTGATCAGTTGCTCAAGTGCGTCATCTGCAAGATCTTCATCGCTAGACAGATCAATGGCATCGTTGCGCAGAATAGCAGCAACAGTCAGTTCTTGGCTGGTATGTGGCAGAGGCATCTTGACTCTCGGGGGCTTGGAGATGCGTGATAGATCTTCAGACTGCACACTATCTTCAGGAGGTGCAGTAGCCAGTGGCTTTGCCCGTGAGATTTTTGGCGCTGAGGCAGGCTTTGAAGCTTTAGGCAGCTTTGGCTTCTGCGGCTTTGGAGTAGGAGCTGGGGCTTCATCAGTGTCAGCATCATCATTGGAGTGATCCACTTTGGCACCTTGAACAGAGATGTGAGTGATGAGGCCATCCAGGTTGTAGAACGGACCGACGACATTGGGTTCGGCATCGCGGGTGCCATCTGCACGGGGAGCAGAGGAACCAGGATTGAATTCTAGTCCCAATGACTTCTTATTCTGCTTCGCCGAATTCTTGGTAAACTAGAAGTTGTGCTTGAACAGATTGTCATCACGACACCATAGCAGTGACGATGGGTCAGCATCCGCAGGCTATGGTCCACGGACCATGCAGGGTTAGAAGCCTTGTTCAATGGCTTCATCTCTGGACCTGGGTTGAAGATTTTTGTATAGGATGTCTCCCCATGGTCGCTTGATGGCATTCTTCTCAGCATATTCCTTTGTCACAAACCTGTACTTGAACCACTGTTCTGCCCAATATCATCGAATCCATTGGATTCGTGTCTTGCGCTGATTGTAATCCTCTTCAGGATCTGTCTTGTACAGCTCTGAGAGGTCATCGGGTAGATATCTTGATGTTTCTCCTTGACGCTTTCTGCCACCCTTCCTTGTTGATTTCTCTGCAGCCATGAACTTTAAACTGAATGGCTTCAATACGTTCAAAGGCTTCAAAGGCTTTCGCTTGCTGGACAAACAGGAACTGGCTTCGGGAGAATTTATATGATGCTGTAAGAATTCTACAAATGAATGCAGACTATGAGAACCAAGGGATTCTCCCACGGACATGTACCTGTGACAGCATTAAGGTGCGAGGGAAGGGGAAGAGGTCATATGCATTCTCAGAAGATTTTGAAGATAAATCAGTTTAGAAGACATTGACCTCATCGTGCGAAGACATTCACTCATAGATAAGGATTGGTTCCAGATTTGTATGAATCCACGGATCAGTACAAGTGAGGAATCTAACTACTTTGTGAAGCATAAGTGAATATACTAGGCATATTATGAGATGCAGTATGAAATAGATCCAACTTGTGTGAACAGAAACTGCTTGTGGTAGAAAGTGATGAATCTATAGGATCAAAGGGGCCGTAAAAAGGAAGTTTTATTTACCACACGAAGAACTGCTAGACGGAGTGGAAGAGGAGGCCGAGAAGTTTGATCGTCCGTGCCCTAACTTGGCGACGGAGGACACCTACGGTGACGGCAGAGAAGACGATGTCCGTGATCGGCGTGAAGATGGCGTCGGAGAGGTTGCGGCAGCTAAGCGCTTCATCGCCGGCGTCGTCGAGGGCTAGCGGTGGCGCTAGGGTTCGTGCGGGAGTGGAAGAAAGGATAATGACTGAGGTGAGGCGTGTATTTATAGGGACAGGGACGGCTCAGTGTTATTACATAGGTGCCCCTGGCTATTCACATCTGAGGAACACATGGCCATCATGTAGCATATCGGAGGTTGTTCCACGTCCCACGCACGCCTGGATTGTCGGGTGGTCGTTCCCACTTCTCCGGGTTTCAGGTGAAGGAATTAGCATTGAAAATTGACTTAATGTTTGTCTCTGTATCTTCTGCTGACAAGGACGCAGAGAAGACATTCGATAGTTTCAATAGAATGCATATGATTTGGAGAGATAGAGTTTGAGATAGAAAGCATAGAGAGGTTAGGGTCCGATCACATTCACTTAGTTCAAAAGATTCAACAAGAAGACATAGCTATAAGTGAATGTTGTAGAGGACAGAAAACACTAGTATATATATATATGATCAACATAATGAAGAAAATCATGAAGACATGTTGAGATTGAAGCCAAACCAAATGTGAAGACATAGGAAATGTAACTCCATGAGTGAAATACTTCAAACAGAACATTTGGTGGTGGTGTTACCCACCATATAGGAAGTATTAGACTGGGACACGGCGCACAATTATCGTGCCGCTCTGAAGTCAAATTCCTCATTAATGTATTCACACTTAGAATGTATGTCTTCATTGATTGAAGATATACTTTACTTCGTGTGTTGCACATCTAAGTCATCAATATGCATAAGTGTTAGGATGTGTGCCTGATCACAGGACATTTGAGGATTCCAAGATATTTAGCTCACACCGTAACTTGCAAAATCTCTTCTCATCCAAGGGCTTGGTGAAGATATCTGCCAATTGCTCTTCGGTGTTGACGTGTATGATATCAATATCTTCCTTCACAACATGATCTCTGAGAAAGTGATGACGAATCTCAATGTGCTTTGTCTTCGAGTGCTGAACTGGGTTGTTGGCAATCTTGATGGCGCTTTCGTTGTCGCAGTAGAGTGGCACTTGCTTCAGATGAATGCCATAGTCTTTGAGTGTTTGCTTCATCCACAGAAGCTGAGCACAGCAAGACCCAGCAGTAGTGTATTCAGATTCAGCAGTGGAGAGAGATACACAGTTCTGCTTCTTTAAAGACCAACATACAAGTGATCGTCCCAGAAAATGACATGTGCCTGATGTAGACTTGCGATCCACCTTGTCACCAGCATAATCAGCATCCGAGAATCCAACTAGATCAAACTCTGAGCCCTTTGGATACCATAATCCTAGAGTTGGGGTGTAAGCCAAATATCGAAGAATTCGCTTCACAGCTAAGTGATGCGATTCCTTTGGTACCGGTTGGAATCGAGCACACATGCAAACACTAAGCATAATATCTGGCCTAGATGCACATAGATAAAGTAAAGAACCAATCATGGAGTGGTATACCTTTTGATCAAACTCTTTACCATTGTCGTCGGGACCCAGATGATGTTTGGCTGGCATTGGCGTCGTGAAGCCTTTGAAGTCTTGCATACCAAACTTCTTCAGGCAATCTTTGAGATACTTCTCCTGAGATATAAAGATTCCATTGCGTTGCTGACGTATTTGAAGACCAAGGAAGAACTTCAGCTCACCCATCATGGACATCTGATATTGCTCTTGCATCATATATCCAAACTCTTCACTGTATTCCTGATTGGTGCAGCCGAAGATAATGTCATCCACATATATTTGGCACACAAACAGTTCACCATCATATGTCTTCGTGAAGAGAGTGGGGTCGAGGGAACCAGGGGTGAAGCCTTTCCTCTTCAGGAAGTATTTGAGTGTGTCATACCAAGCCCGAGGGGCTTGTTTGAGGCCATACAGTGCCTTGTTGAGCTTGTACACCATGTCAGGATGTTTTGGATCTTCAAAACCAGGCGGTTGTGCAACCTACACCTCTTCTTCAATCTTGCCATTGAGAAAGGCACTCTTCACATCCATTTGATACAGAAGAATATTATGATGATTTGCATAGGCCAGCAGTATGCGGATAGCTTCAAGTCTAGCCACAGGAGCAAATGTTTCATCAAAGTCAATCCCTTCAACTTGAGTATATCCTTGAGCAACGAGACGAGCTTTGTTTCTGACAACTTGACCATGCTCATCTTGCTTGTTGCGATATATCCATTTGGTGCCTATTGTATTGTGCTTTCGAGGATCAGGACGCTTAACCAGTCCCCATACATTATTCAACTCAAACTGTTGAAGCTCTTCTTGCATAGCTTGAATCCATTCAGGTTCCATGAAGGCTTCTTCAACTTTCTTGGGTTCTGTTATTGAGACGAATGTGAAGTGTCCACAGAAATTTGCTAGCTGTGTTGCCCTTGAACGAGTGAGTGGACCTGGTGCATTGATGCTATCAATTATTCTCTCAATCTGCACTTCATTTGCAACACGAGGATGTATAGGACGAAGATTTTGCTCTTGCTGATCATTGTCATTGTTAGAGGGATTGTCTTCAGGCTGAGCATTGTCTTCAGGTTGATCAGGTGCGGAGATGATAAGTTCCTCTTCAGGTTGAGCTTCCGAAGGTATGATTTCTCCAGTTCCCATAAGTTTGATTGATTCACTGTATGGAACATCATCTAGCACATTTGGCAGGTGCTCTCTTTGTGAGCCGTTAGTCTCATCGAACCGCACATCCACTGTTTCAACCACTTTATAATGAAAGAGATTGAAGACTCTATAGGAGTGTGAATCCTTTCCATATCCGAGCATAAAACCCTCATGTGCTTTTGGTGCAAATTTTGAAGTGTGATGTGGATCCTTGATCCGGCACCTGGCGCCAAATACTCTGGAGTAACTGACATTTGGATTCTTGCCAGTAAGGAGCTCATAGGATGTCTTGTTCAGAAGCTTGTGAAGATAAACACGGTTGATTGTATGGCATGCAGTATCAATGGATTCAGGCCAAAACTTTCTTGGAGTCTTGTATTCATCAAGCATCGTTCGGGCCATCTCAATAAGTGTTCTATTATTGCGTTCGACGACGCCATTCCATTGTGGCGTGTATGGAGCTGAGAATTCATGTGTGATGCACAAAGTATCAAGATATGTATCCAGGCCAGTGTTCTTGAATTCAGTGCCATTGTCACTTCTGATGTGTTTTATCTTGGCGCCATAGTTGTTCATTGCTCGATTGGCGAAGCGTTTGAAGACATCCTGCACTTCAGTCTTGTAGAGGATTATATGCACCCATGTATATCTAGAATAATTATCAACAATGACAAAGCCATAGAGACAAGCAGTAGTAGTAAGAGTTGAGTAATCAGTGGGACCGAAAAGATCCATGTGGAGCAATTCAAAGGGTCGAGTCATTGTCATGATTGTCTTCGAGGGATGCTTGGCCCTCGTCATCTTTCCTGCTTCACAGGCATCGCATAAGTGATCTTTCTTGAACTTGACGCCCTCGATGCCTATGACATGCTTCTTCTTTGCAAGGGTGTGCAGGTTCCTCATGCCAGCATGCCCTAGCCTCCGATGCCAGAGCCAGCATTCTGAAGCTTTTGCTAGAAGACATACGGCAAGCTGTGGTCCTGCTGAGAAATCTAACACGTACAAATCATCTTTCCGATACACTTCAAACACTAGAGACTTGTCAGATTCCATTAGAACAAGGCAACGATATTTTCCAAACATCACAATCGTGTTTAAATCGCAAAGCATTGAGACAAATATTAAGTTGAAGCCAAGGGATTCAACAAGCATGACTTTATCCATGTGTTGATCCTTTGAGATTGCAACTCTACCTAGACCCAATACCTTACTTTTACCAGTGTCAGCAAATGTGATGTGACTTTTGTCGGATGGACGTAAGGTTGAGTCCATAAGAAGGCTTCTCTTGCCAGTCATGTGATTGGTACACCCACTATCAATAATCCATTCTGAAGCTGCTGGTGTCGTACCCTACAGTGCAGTTAGGGGGATAGGCTTCACGAAGAGAATTGTGAAGCAAAAACATTTGACGAACTAGTGGGTTATGAAAGCTTAGATTGAGATTTGGACTGATAGGGCGAGTAGCAAGTGATTCAGGAACAAAGTACATAATAAGACCATTTGGGCATTTGATCTTGCGCCCTACAAGATGTTTAAGTTCCCCAGCAATAGCGTCAGACGATTTTGGTTTTCTGATGGAGACCTTTTCCTGCAAAAGAGAGTTAAGCTTTCTTAGCCACTCACATCTTCAAGGGTGGCTTTGAATCAATGAGTCTAAGTGCAGCATCTGAGAACTTTGGCTTTGGAGCCATAGCAAAAAGTCTTGTAGGTGGACAATAGTGCTCACAAGAATAAGCAGAATAGTTCTTCGTCTTATGAACATGGCGGTTTGATGAACTGCGCTCATATTCATAGGCCTGAGTATGGCTTCCCTGCAAAACATTTGCGTTAGTGCGACTCCGGTGAGTCCTCTGTCTGTATGAAGCCTTTGGACCATATGAAGCATGTGGTCTGGGGTTTGTCTTCTTCATCTGTGGTGTCATGATGACATTCATAGGAAGATTCTCCAAACACCGTTTCGGCACCCAGATCTTCTTCTTAGGCGGTCCATTCCTGCAGTTAGTACCAATATACCTGGCAAACACTTCACCATTCTGATTCTTAAACAGTTTGTAGTTTGCATCAAAGGATTCATCAATAACAATGGGATTAGCACAAGTGAAGCCAGATAGGGTGGATGGATCCACTGAAGGTTCCTTTGCAGCAACCCATGTGGTTTTTGGGGTACTGCTCAGGTTTCCAGTAAGAGCCATCGGCATTCATTTTCCTTTCGAACCCAACACCCTCTTTCCTAGGGTTTCGGTTCAGGATCTGCCTTTTGAGGACATCACATAGTGTCTGATGCCCTTTGAGACTTTTGTACATCCCTGTTTCAAGTAGTGTCTTCAACCTAGCATTCTCATCAGCAATAGCAGTGGTATCCTCAAGAGAGGGGTTAGTTACCACATCAACAGGTGAAGATATTGCAACAGTAGCAGCAGTAGAACATTCAGCAACAAAAGTAGTGTTATCACGCTCAATGCATTTAAGACATGGTGGTTCCAATCCTTCCTGAGCTGAACTGATCTGTTTGGTGCGAAGTGACTCATTTTCCTTTTGAAGATCTTCATGAGCCGCTCTCAATTTCTCAAGGTCTTGCTTACTTTGCAGATAATCATAGGAAAGCCTTTCATGAGTTGTTGAGAGTGTTTCATGGCGACTTTCAAGTTCCTCATACTTAACGTGAAGATTTTTTATGTCTTCAATTAAGGACTGAGATTGAGTCATTTCAGCATCTAACATATCATCGCTTTTATCTAACAGTTTTTGAATGTGTTCCATAGCTTTCTGTTGTTTAGTTGCAATTTTAGCAAGTATTTTGTAGCTAGGTTTGGAATCACAATCAGATTCATCATCACTGGATGTTTGATAGTGAGTAGTGCGTGTGTTTACCTTGGCACCGCGTGCCATGAAGCAGTAGGAAGGAGCGGAGTAGTCCTTGTCATTCGCATCGGTGTCGGTGATGAAGTCATTGTCTTCAGTGTTGAAGATGGACTTGGCAACGTATGTTGTAGCCAGACTCGCAACGCCAGAATCGGACTCCTCCTCAGACTCCACCTCCTCCTCCTCAGAAGCAGACTCCTCAGAATCCATTTCCTTGCCAACAAATGCACGTGCCTTGCCAGATGAGTTCTTCTTGTGTGATGAAGACTTTGAGGAAGACTTGGAAGAAGACTTTGAGTATTTCTTCTTCTTCTTGTCGTCAGAATCATACTCTTTGCTCTACTTCTTCTTCTTGTTCTCATTGTCCCACTGTGGACACTCAGAGATGTAGTGGCCAGGTTTCTTACACTTGTGACATGTTCTCTTCTTGTAGTCATGAGCAGAAGCTTCATCATTCCTTGAGCTTGATCGTGAAGACTTTCTGAACCCTTTCATCTTGGTGAATTTTTGGAACTTCTTCACGAGCATAGCGAGCTCCTTTCCAATGTCTTCAGGATCATCAGAACTGCTGTCAGATTCTTCTTTAGATGAGGAGACAGCTTTTGCCTTCAAGGCACGAATTCGCCCATAGCTGGGATCGTAGATTTCTCTTTTCTCAGAAAACTGAAACTCGTGTGTGTTGAGCCTCTCAAGTATGTCAGACGGATCGAGTGTCTTGAAATCATGGCGTTCTTGAATCATCAGGGCTAGGGTGTCAAATGAACTGTCAAGTGATCTCAGGAGTGTCTTGACAACTTCATGCTTGGTGATCTCAGTGGCACCGAGGGCTTGAAGCTCATTTGTGAAGTCAGTGAGTCGATCAAACGTGAGTTGCACATTCCCATTGTCATTTCTCTTGAAGCGGTTGAAGAGGTTGCGAAGGACACTGATTCTCTGATCTCTCTGGGTGGAGACTCCTTCGTTGACCTTGGAGAGCCAGTCCCAAACTAGCTTGGAAGTCTCCAACGCACTCACACGGCCATACTGTCCTTTGGTGAGATGACCACAGATGATATTCTTGCAGTAGAGTCCAGTTGAACGAACTTCTTGACATCAGCAGCAGTGACACCTTCTCCAGCCTTGGGAACGCCGTTCTTGACGACATACCATAGGTCGACATCAATGGCTTCAAGATGCATGCGCATCTTATTCTTCCAGTAGGGATATTCAGTTCCATCGAAGACGGGGCACGCAGCGGAGACTTTAATTATCCCTGCAGTCGACATAGCTAAAGCTCTAGGTGGTTAAACCGTATCACATAGAACAAGGGAGTACCTTGCTCTGATACCAATTGAAAGTGCTAGTGATCGACTATAGGGGGGTGAGGGAGTCCTGGATTAGGGGGTGTTCGGGTAGCCGGACTATACCTTCAGCCGGACTCCTGGACTATGAAGATACAAGATTGAAGACTTCGTCCCGTGTCCGAATGGGACTTTCCTTGGTGTGGAAGGCAAGCTTGGCGATGCGATATTCAAGATCTCCTATCATTGTAACCGACTCTGTGTAACCCTAACCCTATCCGGTGTCTATATAAACCGAAGGGTTGTAGTCCGTAGGACAGAATCAACTCCATACACAACAATCATACCATAGGCTAGCTTCTAGGGTTTAGCCTCCTTGATCTCGTGGTAGATCTACTCTTGTACTACCTATATCATCAATATTAATCAAGCAGGAGTAGGGTATTACCTCCATCGAGAGGGCCCGAACCTGGGTAAAACAAAGTGTCCCCTGTCTCCTGTTACCATCCGGCATAGACGCACAGTTCGGGACCCCCTACCCGAGATCCGCCGGTTTTGACACCGACAGGGGGGTGAATAGGAGATTTTTAAGAAAATCTTCAAAACATGGAATTTTCGAAGACAAACGATAGAAGTAAACCTATTACGACGCAGCGGAAGGTAGACTACACTAGGCAACCTTAGTCAAGCAACCAAAGAAGTGAAAGCACAATGACTAATAGCAGCTAGGCAATACGGATGAGGTAGGAAGATATTGTGAAGCCAATTAGAACAAGAAGTCACTCAGTGAAGACAAAAGATAATGCAATCAAGCAATGACTTCACAAGGACCAACAGTAAGTAAAGGGAAGGGAAGGATGAAACCAGTGACTCGTCGAAGACAATGATTTGTTGGACCAGTTCCAGTTGCTGTGACAACTGTACGTCTGGTTAGGGCGGCTAGGTATTTAAATCTAAGGACACATAGTCCCGGACACCCAGTCCTGAACACGCAACTCAGAACCCTTTGTCCTCACTGTATTCCCCTTCAGCTAAGGTCATGCAGACCTCGCCCAATCACTCTGGTAAGTCTTCAAGGTTCACTCCCAAACCTTCACAGACTTCGTTCACCGGCGATCCACAATGACTCTTGGATGCTCAGAATGCGACGCCTAACCGGCTGGAGGATTCACAGTCCTCAAGTGTAATAAGTCTTCAGATCACACAGACATGACGACTTAAGTGATGCCTAACACTCTTTGGCTCTGGGTGGTTAGGAATTTATCCTCGCAAAGAATTCTCTCTCAAAGGCTTCGAGGTGGGTTGCTCTCAAACGACAGCAGCCGTACTTTAACTCTGAGCAGCCAACTGTTTATGGTTGTAGGGGGTGGGCTATTTATAGCCACTTGGCAACCCAACCTGATTTGTCCGAAATGACCCTGGGTTACTAAGGAACTGACACATGTTCCAATGGTCAGATTTCAAACAGACATGGCAACTTTACTTGGGCTACAAGCAAAGCTGACTTGTCCAACTCTGAACAAGATTCACTCTCATAGTCTTCACTCGAAGACATAGGATTTTGGTTAAGCATCACTTCAGTCATTCTGACTGGTTTTCTTGGACCCCACTTAATAGTACGGTGGTTTCTATGACTCAACAAAGAAGAAAAAGAACTACGAAAGCTTTAAGTCTTCGAGCTCCATAGTCTTCATGCGATGTCTTCTCTTGTCATAGTCGTCAATGTGAATGTCTTCACATACCACCTTTGACTTCAATGTCTTCATACATTTTTAGGGGTCATCTCTGGTAGGAAAACCGAATCAATGAGGGACTTCTACCTGTGTTATCCTGCAATTCTCACAAACACATTAGTCCCTCAACTAGGTTTGTCGTCAATACTCCAAAACCAACTCGGGGTGGCACTAGATGCACTTACAGAGCGGAGTTGGGTCGACCGCGAGCAGTGTCTAGAAAGTCGATGGCGGTAGACGGGGGCAAGCAGAAGTGGCGAAATGAGGTGGGCTTTGTCGGCAGGCGGCGAGCTAAGTGTTTACCGCCGTGATAGGCGGTGCCATGGCATAGACGCAGAGGAGCTTGTGCAGGTGTGAATGGGGAATGTACCGGAGGGGACAAGGGGGTGGCAGGCGGGTGAGGGTTTTTGTGACATGGGGATGGTGAGGGTTTTATTTTTTATTTTTTGAATTGGGTGGTGAGGGTTTTCTGTCCCACAAAGAATTTTGGGGGTGACGGTTTGCTAGAGCGAACTGTGTGTGATTGACGCAGCAGGCAAAATGAAAGTCATTGCACACGGTTCCAATTTTTGGAACCATGTGTGATTGACGTACTACCTCTGTCTTGGTTTATTGGTCCCCATTGTAATTTTTACCAAAATTTGGCGAAATATTTAGCATACTCAGACATAGATAATAAGCGTACACGTAGATAGGCATGGTTCAACCATAAGTAGTACATAGTTCAATAGTATTAAGCATACTCAAGCGTACATATATAGTTCCATCCATCCCACATCTCATCTCACAGGCCGGCACGATCCTGAAGCTTCTCCAGGTACTCGGCGTACGCGCCATGCGCCACCCTGCGAGAATACTTCTGCTTGAAGGAGTCAATGACCCGTCCTCTTGCATGCGCCAGAACACTTAGATACGCATCATGAAGCTTCTGGTTGCAAAATGGGCATCCATAGCCGCCGTTCCAGTTCCTAATACGCCTGTTATGCATTCCTGCATAAAGCTCCCTCAGGATTTGCTTGTTGTACCTCCTCTAGACATCTTCATCCTCGCTGTCCACATCGTCAGACAACACCTATACAAATACTAAAACAAATTTGGCATCATATCAATGATTACATGCCGTGAAGTAGGATTAGGAATTTATGGCTATTTATTTATACATATCCAGAGATTATGGTTCGATTTTTAAGCGTAGTCGTCTATGTAAAGACCAATCTTGAAGAAAATAATGTCACAAAAATATGTAGGTAATTGAAAATCAATTGTCAAGCACTGGCTAGGAATTATTAGCATGAACACTAACCCTGGTCGGATTACTAGCAGAAACCATTTACATAGATGAAGCAACTAATAACTTATCACATATACCATTCAAACAATCAATACACTACATGGATCTAACCAAACTTACTCAGATTTCATGGATTGGGAGAACATAACAATAGGATTTCTATTCCAAAAAGGGGGAGGCAGGAGTAACCAGAGAAACCCTATGATCTATTTGACACATAATGGGTATATATGACTAACCAACTGTCCATCATTGTCGGAGTCGTTGCTGGAGTGGTCGTCGGAGTCGGTGTGGAACTCCACCTCCAGCAGTGGAAGCTCGATGCCGCCGACGACGTCAGGGTGCAGCAATAACTCGCCGATGGTGACGACAACCTCTGTCTCCATCTCCACGCTGTGCTCTAGTGCTTTAGCAGCCCCGGCGTCACCACTCCCTCCGATGAGGCACTTCAGCGGCATCCTCATACACTGACCGCTTTGAGGACTAAGAGCGTCGTCGAGGATGCAAGCAGAGAGAGAGGATTGTGTGTATAGCAAGGATGGGGGGTGCGGCCGCTCGGGAGCACATTAATATGGAGTAGTGGGAGTTGTGGGAGAGAGGCAGGCGGCGGTCAAACCGATGGCTCGCCTCCCGGTGAGCTTGCACACCGGACTGCTGGCATGCCTACCAAAGTTTCACACAGCTACTCGCACGCCTCCTGATGACACTGTGCAACAAGCACGCCTCCGTCAATTCACACACCTGCATGCACGCCTCCCCGTCTGCCTACGCGGCGGACGCGTCCCGTCAACTCGCGCCTGCTCGCACACCACACGGGTCACGCAACGACGCGTATATTGTTTATCTATTTGGATGATTAATGATATTTCTTTAATGCTTAACCGAAGCATGGCACGTATCCATTGTTGGTCTAACGCTCACGGTTCAAATAAATAATCCAGTTGGGATATTGGTTCCGAATTATTAATAATCTCCTGTCTGTAATTAGATAAAGATTACATCAAAATTGGTCTCAAATTTGACAAAAAAAAGTACAATGCCACTTTGTATTCGTGTCCATATGCCAACACGATAAGTTTCATGAACTTGAAATAAGTTTTGACAATGCCACTTTGTATTCGTGTCCATATGACAACACGATAAGTTTCATGAACTTAAAATAAGTTTTGGATGTACTAGAATTTTAAAATCAAGATTCTCTATGTTTGAAATTTGTTGCACGGGGTGTAAACATGCACCCAGTGAGACATGTGTGTTTTTGCAATCCATTTAGGTGCACTGTCACGTATGCATGTAGCTCAAATTTGATTTTTGCACATTATACCCATAGAAAATCAATCAATCAATGTACTAAAACATTTTAATGATCTCTATGATTTTCTGAAATTAAAACATCCCTCATTTGGTAACATGTATGTGCACCACGGGATAATTAATTTAACATGCATCGTAGTTGCGGTAGATTCATGGTGTGTGTGTGGGTGTGTGCGTCTAGGGGTGGCGGGTGGCTCGCAGTACACTACGAGTTGTGAGCCACCGTGTGGGTTGGCCGTTTTTTTAGGCAGGCCGATGCCACATCAGAGTCGTGAACTCATTATTTAAAACATTACACAACCCTGTCATACATAAATGTTTTGGCCACATGCAGTCGATGGTTGTCCTACACGACACTCGATACTCGTGTGTGATGCTTTCTGTGGGCCCGCGAGGTCATCGTCCATCACTTTGACGAACAGTCGATAGTGAGGTTAATTTGACCAGCAATGTAGAATCTTTTTTGTTTGTGTTATGGTGGTATATAGTACGCGTCGAAGAGGTGGGAGGGGACTAGCATATATACTATACGTACGCATACGTGAACAAGTACACCTCACTCAGTGTCGGGACTTTTTGGTTTCCGAGGCACGTGCCACATCAAAATTGTGAAATTGGTTATTCAAACATCACACAACACCTTTTTGGGCCAAATGCATATCCTAGCTAGGGCACTCACGTGTGACGCTTCCATCTATGGGCCCACGAGGCCATCGTCAATGCATGCATGCATCACTTTGACCTACATCGGGAGAGGTTAATTAATTTCACCATCGATGAGGATTATTTTGGGTTACATATATTATGGTAGGAGCATATATTATGCGGTGAAGAGGGTGGAAGGGGACCATCATATGTAGTACGCTTGATATGAACCTCACTCTGTGTGGGTGCATGGTTTACGGTTTTTGAGGCATGTGGCACATCAAAGGTGTGCATTTTGGGTATTCAACATATATATGTTTGGCCCACATGCAAAGCGGTGGTGGTTGTCCTCTCACACCCACTTAAGTGGTTATCAGCGATATAGATGCTTTCCATTTGTGGGCCTGCTTGGTCCATCACTACAATTTGCCTGACAACAAGAGAGGTTAATTTGACTCAGGAGGGGATTATTATTTTTGCTCTGGGATGACATGCATGATACAGCTTGAGCACACACACATGCATGTGTACGCATGAATCCCTCCCATCTAGTCGAAGAGGCTAGTACAACGACACATCATGAACCGATCTCGCTCTGTGTGGGGAGCTAGTGTATGATTTTTGACACACGTGCCACATCAATGTTGTGTATTCAAACATACATGCACACATCACCTCCATACATATGCATGTAGTGGTTGCCTTCGAACGGTACACTCGCCCGCGTGGTTATCGGCAACAAGCCAATATATCCGTGGGCCCGCGTTGGCACCCATGATCACCTGACCAACAACAAGATAGGTTACCATGGCAGATTCTTCATTTGGTTCGTGTTATTGTAGTATAGGTCATGGTGAGATTCAGACCTAATTAAGTTTGAGCGCATATACTATGCACGCATGCATGCATGAATCCCCATCGTTGGCTTGAAGTGTGGTGTAAAATACATATGCATCGTCAACTACTACCTCTTGAGCACTGCGTTGGTTTTCCGTTGAAGAGGAAAGGGTGATGCAACAAAGTAGCGTAAGTATTTCCCTCAGTTTTTGAGAACCAAGGTATCAATCCAATAGGAGACTACACGCAAGTCCCTTGTACCTTCACAAACAAATAAGAACCTCACAACCAATGCGATAAAGGGGTTGTCAGTCCCTTCACTGTCACTTACGAGAGTGAGATCTGATAGAGATAATGATAATAAGATAAATATTTTTGGTATTTTTATGATATAGATTGGGATATAAATATTGCAAAATAAACGGTGAAAGAAATAGCTAGTTGATGGGAGATTAATATAATAGAGAATAGATCCGGGGGCCATAGGTTTCACTAGTGGCTTCTCTCAAGATAGCACAAGTATTATGGTGGGTGAACAAATTACCGTCGAGGAATTGATAGAAAAGTGCATAATTATGAGAATATCTAGGCATGATCATGTATATAGGCATCTCGTCCGCAACAAGTAGATCAAAACAATTCTGCATCTACTACTATTACTCGACACATCGACTACTATCCAGCATGCATCTAGAGTATTAAGTTCATAAGAACAGAGTAACACATTAGGCAAGATGACATGATGTAGAGGGATAAACTCAAGCAATATGATATAAACCCCATCTTTTTATCCACGATGGCAACAATACAATACGTGCCTTGCTGCCCTGCTCTCACTAGGAAAGGACACCGCAAGATTGAACCCAAAGCTAAGAACTCCTCTCATTGCAAGAAAGATCAATCTAGTAGGCCAAACCGAACTGATAATTCGAAGAGACTTGCAAACATAATCAATCATACATAAAAGATTTCAGAGAAGAATCAAATATTGTTCATAAATAAACTTGATCATAAAGCCATAATTCATCGGATCTCAACAAACACACCGCAAAAAGAGTTACATCGAATAGATCTCCAAAAAGATCGAGGAGAACATTGTATTGAGATCCAAAGAGAGAGAAGAAGCCATCTAGCCAATAACTATGGACCCAAAGGTTTTAAGTAAACTACTCACACATCATCGGAGAGGCTATGGTGTTGATGTAGAAGCCCTCCGTGATTGATTCCCCCTCCGGCGGAGCTCCGGAAAAGGCCCCAAGATGGGATCTCTTGGGTACAGAAGGTTGCGGCGTTGGAAATAGGGTTTTGTGGTGCTCCTGGATGTTTTCGGGCTATATGGATATATATATATATATAGGAGGAAGAAGTAGGTCAGTTGATCTACGAGGGGCCCACGAGGGTGCGGGGCACACCCAGGGGGCAGGCGTGCCTCCCTGCCTCGTGGCCTCCTCGTTGATTTCTTGACGTCCACTCCAAGTCCCCTGGATCATGTTTGTTCCAAAAATAACTCTCCCGAAGGTTTCATTCAGTTCGGATTCCATTTGATATTCCTTTTCTACGAAACACTGAAATAGGAAAAAGAAACAACAATTTGCACTGGGTCTTGGGTTAGTAGGTTAGTCCCAAAAATAATATAAAAGTGTATAAATAATCCCATTAACATCCAACACAGATAATATAATAGCATGGACACTACAAGAAATATGTCAACTTGTGACCACCACTATTGGTCACTGAATGGTCACAAATTTCCATTTGTGACCTTTTTGTGACCAAAAACATAAGGTCAAAAGCTGGCCGTCATAAACTGACTATAGCGACCTTTCTTCTGGAATGGTTGTAGACGTTTATGACCAAAATATGTCTACTGTGGCATTTTGGTCACTAGCAACCTCCCTAGGCCACGTAGGCATCCAGCGTGGCAATCTGACGTGGCACAAGATTCAGCCCGGTCCAATTCGATTTTCTACATGGGCCTAGCACAACAATTCGGCCTTTTCAATATATATTTATTTCTGTTAATTTTCACTAGCTACATGGGCCTGGCCCATTTTATTTTCTAGGACATTGCCTTCTATAATTCATTTCTTTTTTGGGCCTCAGCCCTTTTACAATCCAATCTATTTTGGGCCTCCACAACATACATTTAGAAGCTTGACATCTCAGCATGTACAAATGTATCCAAACCATTTTATTTCTTTCAACACAAAGGATTCATTACACAGCCACGATAATAGATAGTAGATACATTCGACAGAGACTGAATTAACATAGAAATGAAGCAACAAAGGGCAGTCTGAGAAAAGGAACTACATGGGACTACAACAACATGGGACTAGAGCTGCCATTTCTATTTCTACCAGCATTTGTAGACGCTTGCAAGAGAGGGAGAGAGATCATCCATCATCAATCAGTGACAGTAGTGACGTTCGAGAGACCCCCTCCCCCTGCTGCTTCACGTGCCTGCTACTGCTTGTTGTGCCGCATCACTAGTCGCCCTGCAGACAAGAATTTTAGCTTTACATAAGGTTTACAAGAACAGGACCCTGATACATGAGATTGACATTCACAAGTTATTTTCATTTTTATTAAGAACTGTGTCACACCATTTACATTACAGAAACATATGAATTTTATTTCTGAATACCAATACAGAAGTACTAAAAAACAAGACTAAAAATCAGTAGAAGGTAACAAGAGCTCATTACACAAGTTTTTCTAGCAATTAGGGGACCCTGGTTCCTATACTGACCACATTTGGGCATATCCTACCCTACCAGTGGCAAAATAATGCAACTTTATGACTGTCAAGTAGGCCTACAGATCGATGATGGAGCAGACTCAAACATTACAAACACAACAACTGATGCGCGCCATGGAGCACGATATGAATGTTATTCCTCGTTTATTAAACTTAAGGACAAGAAAAGCACTCAGGTTGCATCTTTCGCAGACACGACAACATACATGAGCCAAATTAAAAAACAAGAGGTGCAGATCTGGAACCAGTCGTCATCATCAAATGAAGCGTTTCATCATCGTGCACTGATTGAAGGGCACATGCTAACCTATACCAATGTTGATGACCCCCACAAACAGACTACCATGGCTCAACACACCGACCGGCCAGAGTCTTACCTTTGTTTTAGCCATGCACGCCAGCTGTTGAGCAGAGCAGAGCAGCGGGAGGAGGACTGTCGCAGCAAGAAGTGAAGGTTCCTTGACTTGACGACCACCAGATGTACATCATGCCTGCCCAGAGTAAATAGAAGGAGAACGAGTGAGACAATGCAACAAGGAGAGACAGTGAAGATAGTTCTTGAAGGTCAAAAGATAATACACCAAATGTGCATGAAAGACAATATAGTAAACACCATCTTGTTTATAGCAAGGCAATATAGTAGCATGTCTCTAGCACATCATCTCGTTTAAAGAATGCATTCAGGCAAGAAATGGACAGTTGGTCTAATTTTCTCACACTTGGCATTTTCACAGTTAACACCATAATGTAAAACACCAAGCTGCTCCAGGCTGGCCAATTGACTCATACTACTGGATAAGCAAAGTAAACTACTACCAAAATAAGAACCAGACATGGCAAGCAAACCACTGGGTTGCTCTTATTGACGATAATCACAACAGGAAATAAGCCCAAATGATTGGACAACATTGAATTCTGCACCAGAATCAAGTGGATTCTGCAAAATTACATTGCTACAAAAGCACAATCACATGGCATAGATCACTGCTGAAATGAATCACTACTTTTGATATGTCAGTTTACCAAAAGAAAAACACAAGTTCAGTTGTTACAACCAAAGAACTAACAGGGCTTTGGCAATCATTCAGCAATTCCCATCT
The DNA here is from genome assembly GCF_003073215.2 of Triticum urartu. Taxonomy (NCBI): domain Eukaryota; kingdom Viridiplantae; phylum Streptophyta; class Magnoliopsida; order Poales; family Poaceae; genus Triticum; species Triticum urartu. Next base: position 114,012,013 of record NC_053027.1, on the reverse strand, counting down.
AGCCAGCAGCAATACCACTAGTACTTAACCAAAGTCAACAAGTAGTAAGCAACAGAACCAGCTAGTAGATACAAGCAACGCACTCTAAACAGGAATTGATTTTGATGTCAGTTTCTAGTTTACCAAAAGAAACTGACATATGTAGCATCAAGGAACACCTGAAGCTGCAGCATCGATTTGATTGTGAGGAAATTTGTGGAGGGGAATGGGTGAGACAGTGTAGTGGGAGAGAAATCTCAAGTACCTCAACTCAGCGGCGTTAGGAACGGACGACGACAGCATCCTGCACCGGCGTCCCTTATACGGCACCAGACACGGCTGCATCGCTGCCGGCAGAGGGCTCTCCCGACGTGCGACCATCAATAAGGAGGTGAGCAGGCCCGGCTGGATGGCGCAGACGGGGGAGTGCGGTCGGAGACGGCGGAACCGGCGACGCAACTGATCTGGATATGGATCAACGGTGGGATACCTACATAAAGATTCAAGAATCAAGGTTTCATCAGTAAATCGTAAGAAAGAAAATCTCAAGTCAAGTTTCCTGAATCAACTAGACTTCACTGTGTAGGTACTACCAAGTACCAACAACTTAAATGGCTAAGTACCACGCTTTAGTTCTACATCTCTACAGTTCTATATTTACCGGCCCAATTTCCCACAGACCGATTCGCAGTTATTATAGCTTGCAGGTTAAGCCTAGGGAATCAAAGGAAATACACATCAGAAATGCTAGGTACATGTTTGTACAGCACTATAATGTTCCACACTTATTTTGCACAAAAAACCATAGGAGGTTTGTTGTACTCGATTAGGAAACAGTGACAATGGCGGGGTGAATAATTTCATCTGTTCATATACAAGGATGACATTGTGAGGTACTAGCACACACAAAGCACTAGTTTACCAATCAGGCTATCGCTGCTCGAAATGCATTGCTCGTTGCTAGAATTCACTGCCAAGGTACTAACAAAATAATAAATACCTAAGTGTCAAGCTACAGATCTACATTTCTACATGTTCTCAAGCAGAAAAAATGCTTTGTGTGTGCACTGCGTGCCTACACCGGCCTCCTTACATTGCAGATCAGCTCCCCATGGAAACCACCAGCCGCCAAGAGGTTGTCTTTCACCATCATGGTGCTGATCTTCCCCTGGAAAAGGGCCGACCTCCCTGCATATCCTGCATAGTGTGGTCGCACAGTGGATCAGAGATTGACCGAAATTCCGACGATAGAGGACTATCACATCGCTCTGTGGTAGATCACCTAATTTGGGCCTGCCACGTTGAGCACTTCTTTTCCTTTGCGGAGTAAGGACGACCAATGCATCACAGAATAGTTCTACATCACATACACATCATGCTTGGAAGTAGCCCACAGGATGTTCCTCAGCTGCACATGTACAAGTATACGGTCAGTGCGTTCGTACCAGAATTCTTCTTAAAACTCTGCAGAAATACAATGATGCAAATGAGCGCCATTTTATTCAAGCACACCAAATTCTACTACAATAACAAACAAGATCGCCCGATGGAGGACATAACAGTGAGCTTCTGTTAAAATTTCTCGGGTAATTACAACTATGTGATTCTACTGTTAATCTAGATCTCCTTCAGGTTTTGATTCATTTAATCAAACAATAGAACACAACTGCTGGAAACTGTTAAGACATACATATTATGTGCACGCCAAAAAATAGCAGATCTGTGAAGGGGGTGTCTATTAGCAAATTTTGGTCTAAATACAACTTAGGCAGGCAAATGCTTAGTGTAACTAATGAACTGATGTTGTTTGCGTTTCTGAACTTTGCTAAATGAACTCTAGACGAATACACCAAAGACTAATGAACTCTATGTCCACAGACTCCATCTCTAGACAAATGATACATTCTCATTCACATTCACTGGAGAATAATCAACATCATTATTTGCAGTTTGTGGCACCTTCAAGATTTTTATATATATAAACAAAATTTTCAACGGTGGGCAATCAGTCAATTAGGCACCCAAACACAATAGTAGTATAATCGTCGCTAGCCCAGCTACTCAGATCCGATCGATGAGGCCAACTACTAATCATAATGTTTCCCCTGCCTGCTATGGATCCTTGCTGCTAACAACCCATCCAGACTCCCTTGCAAGATGCCAAAAAGAATCGGATCGATCAGAAATAGCTACTGGACAACTGCCTACTGCTAGTGCTAGCCATCAGTGGGGATAGATCGGGCTGAGTAATTACTTGTGATGGCGGCCACGCACGGCTCGGTGAAGTGCCCAGTGCAGACGACCACGGCATCAAACCTCCTCCTCCAGCTCGCTGCTAGCGTAGGCAAGCCTCACCCTCCAGCCCGCATCGTCATCCCTGTTGCGGCAGACGCTCACCACCTCCGTCCCGAACTGGACCAGCCCGAGGGGTCGAACTGCCGCGAAAACTCCTCGAGGTACCGCGGGTTGGCGGAGGAGTGGTCCGCGACGACGACCACCGCGTCCCGAAGATCTTGGCCGCGATCTCCTCGTTATATGGTGGCAAGTTGGATCTGGGAGTGGGGAGAGGATCTGGGGTGGGGAGGGGAGGTGTGGCGTAGGTGGGTGGCGGCGAGGAGAGGGGTGGGTGGTGGAGGTGGGTGGTGGCGGGGAAGGGGTGGTTGGCGGCGGGGGGAGGGGAGGAGTCTAGATCGGGGAGCGCTAGGGTTTGCCTGCGGGGGAGAGAGAGGACGGGACAAGGAGTGGTGTGCGGGGGAGAGAGGAACTCCCGGTGGGTGGGTGAGTGGGTGAGAGGGTGTGGGCCGTTGGATCCGGGAGTATCCAACGGTCTCTAATGCTTGATCCGCGTGACATGCTCGTAGACCAATCAGAACGAAGTACAGGATTTGATGACATTATGACCATCTAAATTGGTCACAATCGATTAACAATAGGTGGCTGATACGAGTCAGTCAGATGATTTTGTCTAGAAATCATCCGCCTACCTAGGCGCTTGATCTGCGCATTGGTGATTGTTCGATCACATCAATATGTCACGACAGCACCGAGCATGAAAAAACTTCAACGCAGCACCGATGACATCCCCACGAAGCTCCATTGCGTCTCTCAACGGCGCGCCAAGAGCTCCAACGCAGCACCACGGTGTCCGGCGAAGCTCCATTACAACGTCGGGGGAGCTCCAACGCAGCAGCACGACGCCCGGCGGTAAGTTCCCTTCTCTTTTTATGACAACGTCTAAGTATGATTCCCTCGAATAACTAGAGGTACTTTCATACTAGGTGGGATTTTCGTCGATTCACTAGGAAGCGGGTCAAATTTTAACTACAGCTGCCTCATAGTTTGTTCAAATGATCTAATATTATACACAAGGGTGCATCTTGGAATGGCAAACAATGTTGTCTAAGGAAGTTTTCATTTTTTTGCACGGAAAATTCATTTTCCATTTTCCGAGTGCCCGAAACGAGGCTTTTTTGGGAAGGACCTACCATATATTTGTTGCAAAATTAGACCAAATCAATTTTATAAAATACTAGGCCATATTTAATGCACAATTGACCAAATGTTTGGGTGTAAAAAGCTTTGATCCACCTCTCATGAAAAAGACAAATTCCCGCTGATTCAGTTGGAAGCGGGTCAAATTTGAACTGTAGTTGCCTCATAGTTTGCTATTTATTTTTTCCAAAAATCATTTCTAGGTACATAAGTATCTATTTAATCAGAGAAACACCAAAAAAATTCCAAGATTCAACCACTAGCTAGGAACGCTCAAGCCCGCCGTTTTGACCGCATTTTGAAACGGGCATAAACAATTCAAAAGAAATCAAAAAATTGGGAAACCTTTGCATTGTGTCATTATATGTGGCCAAGTTCCCAGGAAAAATAACAAACTTGTAATACGGCAAATATTTTAAAAAAGTGTTCTCAAAAACGAGCTATCACGTGTGGAGATCAATGGCTTTCAAGCCAAATCATCAATCTTATGGCCACATTCATGGCATAGTTTGTTCAAATGATCTCATATTGTGCACAAGATTGCATCTTGGAATGACAAACAATGTTTCCTAAGAAAGTTTTCATTTTCTTTGGACGAAAAAACCATTTTCCATTTTTCGAGTGCCCAAAAGGAGGGTTTTTTGTGAAGGACCTCCCAAATAATTGTTGAAAACTTGGACCAAATCATTTTTCTAAAATACTAGGCCATATTTAATGCACAATTGACCAAATGGTTGGGTGTAAAAAGCTATGATCCACCTCTCGTGAAAAAGACAAATTCCCGTCGATTCAGTTGGAAGCGGGTCAAATTTGAACTGTAGTTGCCTCATAGTTTGCTATTTATTTTTTCCAAAAATAATTTATAGGTACATAAGTATCTATTTAATCAGAGAAACACCAAAAAAATTCCAAGATTCAACCACTAGCTAGGAACGCTCAAGCCCTCCGTTTTGACCACATTTTGAAACGGGCATAAAAAATTCAAAAAAAATCAAAAAATTGGAAAACCTTCGCATTGTATCATTATATGTGGCCAAGTTCATAGGAAAATTAATAAACTTGTAATACAACAATTATTTTAAAAAAGTGTTCTCAGAAACGAGCTATCACGTGTGGAGATCAATGGCTTTCAAGCCAAATGATCAATCTTATGGCCACATTGATGGCATAGTTTGCTTAAATGATCTCATATTGTGCACAACGGTGCATATTGGAATGGCAAAGAATTTTGCCTAAGGAAGTTTTCATTTTCTTTGGACGAAAAAACCATTTTCCATTTTTCGAGTGCCCAAAAGGAGGTTTTTTTGTGAAGGACCTCCCAAATAATTGTTGCAAAATAGGACCAAATCATTTTTCTAAAATACTAGGCCGTATTTAATGCACAATTGACCAAATGGTTGGGTGTAAAAAGTTTCGATCCACCTCTGGTGAAAAAGACAAATTCCTGCCGATTCAGTTGGAATCGGGTCAAATTTGAACTGTAGCTGGCTTGTAGTTTGCTCTTTATTTTTTCCAAAAATCATTTCTAGTTACATAAGTATCTATTTTCTCAGAGAAACACCAAAAAAATTCCAAGATTCAACCACTAGCTAGGAACGGTCATTCCCGCCATTTTGACCGCATTTTGAAACGGGCATAAAAAATTCAAAAAAAATCAAAAAATTTGGAAACCTTCGCATTGTGTCATTATATGTGGCCAAGTTCCTAGGAAAAATAACAAACTTGTAATACGGCAATTATTTTAAAAAAGTGTTCTCAAAAACGAGCTATCACGTGTGGAGATCAATAGCTTTCAAGCCAAATGATCAATCTTATGGCCAGATTCATGGCATAGTTTGCTTAAATGATCTCATATTGTGCACAAGGGTGCATATTGGAATGGAAAACAATGTTTCCTAAGGAAGTTTTCATTTTCTTTGGATGAAAAAACCAGTTTCCATTTTTCGAGTGCCTAAAAGGAGGTTTTTTTGTGAAGGAACTACCAAATAATTGTTGCAAAAATGGACCAAATCAATTTTATAAAATACTAGGCCATGTTTAATTCACAATTGACCAAATGGTTGGGTGTAAAAAGTTTTGATCCACCTCTCATGAAAAAGACAAATTTCCGTTGATTCAGTTGGAAGCGGGTCAAATTTGAACTGTAGCTGCCTTGTAGTTTGCTCTTTATTTTTTCCAAAAATCATTTCTAGGTACATAAGTATCTATTTAATCATAGAAACACCAAAAAAATTCCAAGATTCAACCACTAGCTAAGAGCGGTCATTCCCGCCGTTTTTACCTCATTTTGAAACAGGCATAAAAAATTAAAAAAAATCAAAAAATTGGGAAACCTTCGCATTGTGTCATTATATGTGGCCAAGTTCCTAGGAAAAATAACAAACTTGTAATACGGCAATTATTTTAAAAAAGTGTTCTCAAAAACGAGCTATCACGTGTGGAGATCGATGGCTTTCAAGCCAAATGATCAATCTTATGGCCACATTCATGGCATAATTTGGTCAAATGATCCCATATTTTGCACAAGGGTGTATATTGGAATGGCAAAAAATGTTGCCTAAGGAAGTTTTCATTTTCTTTGGACGAAAAAACCATTTTCCATTTTTCGAGTGCCCAAAAGGAGGGTTTTTTGTGAAGGACCTCCCAAATAATTGTTGCAAAATTGGACCAAATCATTTTTATAAAATACTAGGCCATATTTAATGCACAATTGACAAAATTGTTGGGCGTCAAAAGTTTTGATCCACCTCTGGTGAAAAAGACAAATTCCCGTCGATTTAGGAGGAAGCGGGTCAAATTTGAACTGCAGCTGCCTCATAGTTTACTATTTATTTTTTCCAAAAATCATTTATAGTTACATAAGTACCTATTTAATCATAAATACATGGTTTTATGGCGATACGTCGAGGTTTGGGCGATGGCCAAGGCCCCCAACTCTAGAGCGCGTAAACTCGCATGCCCGACGCGTGGTCACCGCGTGACCATGGCATTGCCATGTGTTCTAGGCAGCCTAGGCATGTCCAGTGGGTTGGCACTCCCCAGGTAGGTTCTAGGAAGAAAATTACAACATAAGATTCTCACGAGGAGACCGATCGATGCTCAAACATGAATTAGCAGCCAAGTGTTTGATTAGCGGTACGGGAAATGCACATGGCCAATGGGCATGAGTTTTTGCTGAGGATGATCATCGACTAAGAAGAATGTCTTCGCAAATTATCAGATCAAAAGGAGGATCCTAGGTGGTACTTTCTTTGCAAAGTACCACACTGGACAGAAATATGAATGTTGAATCTGGGCTCAAAATAATTAATGGATTGAGCTGAAATTTGGTGGAGGATGGTTATTTGGGCATTGGAAAGCACCGTAGAAAATTGATACCATTTGGACATGCCAAAGTGGTACTTCCTTCACAATGCTCTTCTATGGATAGAAACTTGGGAAAACTAGTGAGAGAAATTGGATGAATCAAATGAGCTCAAATTTGGTGTAGGTAAGTTACATAGGTATGGTTATGCCTTGGTAGATTTTAAGATCATTTGGGTAAGCCTAGCTAGTACTTACTTCACAAAGCTTCTCTCGAAGTAGAAACTTTGAAAATTTCCTGAGAAAGATTGACTAGGAAAATGGAGCTGAATATTATCATGTGGCAATGATTTGGGTATGGAAGAGTGCCCAAAGAGTTTGAGGTTAATAGGAGGGGTCTAGATAACACTTGCTTTGCAACGTGCCAATTTGGCCATAAAATATAAATTGAACCTGGGTTCACATAGATAATTTTCCTGAGCTGCAATTTGGAGGAGGGTGATAATTTGGGCATATGAAGAAACTGTATAAATTTCATGTCATTTGGATATATAAAAAGGTACTTCCTTCACAATGCTTATAGGTGGACAAAAACTTTGGAAATTTGCCGAGGAAGATTTGCTAGGCAAGTGGAGCTGAATTTTGTCATGCGGTAATGATTTGGATAGGAAAGAGTGCCCAAAAATTCCGAGGGCAATCAAGAATATATAAATAGCACTTCCTTGATAAAGTGCTGTCGTGAACAGAATAGGAAAATGAATATTGTTGAATTAGTTTTAAACTAGGCAAGGAAGGATTTTTACATATTTGATGAAGATATGACCCAAAGAATTTATGAGATTTTTTTGGGAATTTTGGGAATGACAGAAATATAGGTTGCTTCACAACCTAGGGCAAAAACTGCCACATGGACATGACACATAGGCAAAACTGATGAGGTGGCGCCTAGTCATAGCAACCCACCACAATTTACAAGGTTATGACCATCTATATTGGTCATGATCAGCTAGAAATAAGGCAGCAGACCAGTGCTATCTGCTTTATGACCATTTCGTGTAAGGAAATTACGACCTTTCTGACCAAAATGGTCGTTATAGTTTAGGTTTTGGAGCCCCCCGAACAACTTTTGACCAATTGGTCTGAAATGGTCATAGATCTATGACCAATTCTTCCAGGGTCACTAACAGAATGTCGCAAGTTGACATATTTCTTGTAGTGGGAACAATCAAAAATTATAGATACATTGGAGACGTATCAAGCATCCCCATACTTAATTCCTGCTCGTCCTCGAGTAGGTAAATGATAAAAATAGAATTTTTATGTGGAATTCTACCTAGCATAATTCTCAATATAATTTTGTTTATTGTGGCATGAATGTTCAGATCCGAGAGATTCAAAACAAAAGTTTAATATTGACATAAAAATAATAATACTTCAAGCATACTAACTAAGCAATCATGTCTTCTCAAAATAACATGGCAAAAGAAAGTTCATCCCTACAAAATCATATAGTTTGGTCAGGCTCCATTTTCGTCACACAAGAATGCTCTCATCATGCACAACCCCGATGACAAGCCAAGAAATTGTTTCATACTTTAGTAATCTCAAACTTTTTTCAACTTTCATGCAATACATGAGCATGAGCCATGGATATAGCACTATGGGTGTAATAGAATAATGATAGGGGGTTATGTGGAGAAGACAAAAAAGAAGGAAGTCTCACATCGACGTAGCTAACCAACGGGCTAGGGAGATGCCCATCAATTGATGTCAATGCAAGGAGTAGGGATTGCCATACAACGGATGCACTAGAGCTATAAATGTGTGAAAGCTCAACAAAAGATACTAAGTGGGTGTGCATCCAACTTGCTTGCTCACGAAGACCTAGGGCATTTGAGGAAGCCCATTGTTGGAATATACAAGCCAAGTTCTATAATGAAAAATTACCACTAGTATATGAAAGTGAAAAAACAAGAGACTCTCTATCATAAAGATCATGGTGCTACTTTGAAGCACAAGTGTGGAAAAAAAAGTATAGTAGCATTGCCCCTTTTTATTTCTCTTTTTTTAGGGCCTTTATTTTTTTGCCTTTCTCCCCTTTCTTTTTATTTGGGACAATGCTCTATTAATGATGATGATCATCACACTTCTATTTATTTACAACTCAATGATTACAACTCGATACTAGAACAAAATATGACTCTATATGAATGCCTCCGGTGGTGTACCGGGAAGTGTAATGAATCAAGAGTGACATGTATGATAAATTATGCATGGTGGCTTTGCCACAAATACGATGTCAACTACATGATCATGCAAAGCAATATGACAATGATGAAACGTGTCATAAATGAAACGGTGGAAAGTTGCATGGCAATATATCTCGGAATGGCTATGGAAATGCCATAATAGGTAGGTATGGTGGCTGTTTTGAGGAAGATATAAGGAGGTTTATGTGTGATAGAGCATATCATATCACGGGGTTTGGATGCACCGGCGAAGTTTGCACCAACTCTCAAGGTGAGAAAGGGCAATGCACGGTACCGAAGAGGCTAGCAATGATGGAAAGGTGATAGTGCGTATAATCCATGGACTCAACATTAGTCATAAAGAACTCACATAATTATTTCAAAAATCTACAAGTCATCAAAAACCAAGCACTATGCGCATGATCCAAGGGGGATAGATTGGTAGGAGAAGACCATCGCTCGTCCCCGACCCCCACTCATAAGGAAGACAATCAAAGAACACATCATGTTTCAAATTTGTTACACAACGGTTTACCATACGTGCATGCTACGGGACTTGCAAACTTCAACACAAGTATTTCTCAAATTCACAACTACTCAACTAGCACAACTCTAATATCACCATCTTTATATCTCAAAACAATTATCAAGTATCAAACTTCTCCTAGTACTCAATGCACTTTTTATGATAGTTTTTATTATACCCATCTTGGATGCCTATCATATTAGGACTAATTTCATAACCAAAGCAACTTACCATGCTGTTCTAAAGGAATCTCAAAATGATATAAGTGAAGCATGAGAGATCAATAAATACTATAAAATAAAACCACCACCGTGCTCTAAAAAGATATAAGTGAAGCACTAGAGCAAAATTATCTAGCTCAAAAGATATAAGTGAAGCACAAAGAGTATTCTAATAAATTCCAATTCATGTGTGTCTCTCTCAAAAAGTGTGTACAGAAAGGATGATTGTGGTAAACTAAAAATCAAACACTCAAATCATACAAGACGCTCCAAGAAAAACACATATCATGTGGTGAATAAAAATATAGCCTCAAGTAAAGTTACCGATAGAAGAAGACGAAAGAGGGGATGCATTCCGGGGCATCCCCATGCTTAGGCTTTTGGTTGTCCTTGAATTTTACCTTGGGGTGCCTTGGGCATCCCAAATCTTAGGCTCTTGCCACTCCTTATTCCATAACCCATCAAATCTTTACCCAAAACTTAAAAACTTCACAGCACAAAACTTAAACAGAAAATCTCATGAGCTCCGTTAGTATAAGAAAATAAACCACCACTTAAGGTACTGTAAAGAACTCATTATTTATTTACTTTTGTGTTAAACCTACTTTATTCCAACTACCCTATGTTTCATAACCTTTGATACTAGCCATAGATTCATCAAAATAAGCAAACAACACACGAAAAACAGAATCTGTCAAAAATAGAACAGTCTGTAGTAATCTGTAGGTTTTGAATACTTCTGTAACCCCAAAAATTCTAAAATAAATTTCTAGACATGAGGAATTTATCTATTAATCATCTTAAAATATAATCAACCTAATCGCACTCTCCAGTAAAAAATTGCAGAAAATCTAGTGAGCGCTAAAGTTTCTATTTTTTACAGCAAGATCGCAAAGACTTTCCCCAAGTCTTCCCAAAGGTTCTACTTGGCACAAACACTAATTAAAAGCATAAAACCACATCTAAACAGAGGCTAGAGTAATTATTTATTACTAAACATAACCAAAAAGCAAGAAACAAAAATAAAATTGGGTTGCCTCCCAACAAGCGCTATCGTTTAACGCCCCTAGCTAGGCATAAAAGCAAGGATAGATCTAGGTATTATCATCTTTGGTATGCAATCCATAAGTGGCTCTCATAATAGATTCATAAGGTAATTTAATTTTCTTTATAGGAAAGTGTTCCATGCCTTTCCTTAATGGAAATTGGAATCTAATATTTCCTTCTTTCATATCAATAATTGCACCAATCGTTCTAAGGAAAGGTCTACCAAGAATAATGGGACATGTAGGATTGCAATCTATATCAAGAACAATGAAATCTGCATGCACATAATTCCTATTTGCAACAATAAGAACATCATTAATTCTTCCCATAGGTTTCTTAATAGTGGAATCCGCGAGGTGCAAATTTAAAGAGCAATCATAAAACTAACGGAAACCTAACACATCACACAAAGTTTTTGGAATCGTGGAAACGCTAGCACCCAGATCACATAAAGCATAGCATTCATGATCTTTAATTTTAATTCTAATAGTGGTTTCCCACTCATCATAAAGTTTTCTAGGGATAGAAACTTCAAATTCAAGCTTTTCTTCATAAGATTGCATTAAATCATCAACGATATGTTTAGTAAAAGCTTTATTTTGATTATAAGCATGTGGAGAATTTAGCACGGATTGCAACAAGGAAATACAATCTATTAAAGAACAATTATCATAATTAAATTCATTGAAATCCAAAATGGTGGGTTCATTGCTATGTAAAGTTTTGACCTCTCCAATCCCATGATTATCAAGATTCATATTGCAAAACAAAGATTTAATAGGAGACACATCAATCACTTTTAGATCTTCATCCTTATTATCATGAAAACTAGAAGAACACGCTTTTACAAAGCAATATTTTTTAGCATGCATCCTAGCGGTTCTTTCTTTGCACTCATTAATGGAAATTCTCATAGCTTTGAGAGACTCATTGATATCATGCTTAGGTGGGATAGATCTAAGTTTCAAAGAATCAATATTAAGAGAAATTCTATCCATGTTCCTAGCCAACTCATCAATCTTAGATAGTTGTTATTCAATTAAAGCATTGAAACTCATTTGCGAACTAATAAATTCTTTAATATTAGATTCAAAATCAGAGGGCATCTTATTATAATTTCCATAAGAATTGTTGTAGGAATTACCATAATTATTAGAGGAATTACTAGGAAAAGGCCTAGGATTAAAATTACCTCTATATGCTTTGTGACCAAAATTGTTCCTACCAACAAAATTCACATCCATAGATTCATTATTATTCTCAATCAAAGTAGACAAAGGCATATCATTAGGATCATAAGAAACACTCTTATTAGCAAACAATTTCATAAGTTCATCCATATTTCCACTCAAAACATTACTTTCTTCTATTGCATGCGCCTTTTTACTAGTAGATATTTCAGTGTGCCATTGAGAATAGTTAACCATAATATTATCTAGGAGTTTAGTACCTTCTCCTAAAGTGATTTCCATAAAAGTGCCTCCCGTGGCCAAATCTAAAAGATTTCTAGAAGCAAAATTCCATCCAGCATAAAAAATTGTATAATCATCCAAAGATTCAAACCATGTGTAGGGCAATTACGTATCATTAATTTCATCCTCTCCCAAGCTTGTGCAACATGTTCATGATCAAGTTGCTTGAAATTCATAATATCGTTTCTAAGAGAGATGATCTTAGCGGGAGGAAAATACTTAGAGATAAAAGCATCTTTCACTTATTCCATGAATCAATAGTATTTTTAGGCAAAGACGAAAACCAAGTTTTAGCACGATCTCTAAGTGAAAACGGAAATAGCTTCAATTTAACAATATCATTATACACATCTTTCTTCTTTTGCATATCACACAAATCAACAAAGCTGTTTAGATGGGTAGAGGCATCTTCACTAGGAAGACCTAAAAACGGATCTTTCATGACAAGATTCAGCAAAGAAGTATTAATTTCACAAGATTCAGCATCGGTAAGAGGAGCAATTGGAGTGCTAATAAAATAATTATTGTTGGTATTAGAAAAGTCACACAATTTAGTATTATCTTGAGCCATCATGACAAACAATCCAACACACAAGCACACAAGAAGCAAGTGAAAAGAGACGAACTAGAAAATAGAAGGGGAACAAAAAAGAGGAGCGCGGAAAAGAGGGCGAATAAAATGGCAAGGGTGAAGTGGGGGAGAGGAAAACGAGAGGCAAATGGAAAATAATGTAATGCAAGGGATAAGAGTTTGTGATGGGTACTTGGTATGTCTTGACTTGTGCATAGATCTCCCCGGCAACGGCGCTAGAAATCCTTCTTGCTACCTCTTGAGCACTGCGTTGGTTTTCCCTTGAAGAGGAAAGGGTGATGCAGCAAAGTAGCGTAAGTATAAGTTTTTGAGAACCAAAGTATCAATCCAGTTGGAGACTACACGCAAGTCCCTCGTACCTGGACAAACAAATAAGAACCTCGCAAACAATGCGATAAAGGGGTTGTCAATCCCTTCATGGTCACTTACGAGAGTGAGATCTGATAGAGATAATGATAATAAGATAAATATTTTTTGTATTTTTATGATATAGATCGGAATATAAAGATTGCAAAATAAACGGTGACAGAAATAGCTAGTTGACGGGAGATTAATATAATAGAGAATAGACCCGGGGGCCATAGGTTTCACTAGTGGCTTCTCTCAAGACAGCATAAGTATTACGATGGGTGAACAAATTACTGTTGGGCAATTGATAGAAAAGTGCATAATTATGAGAATATCTAGGCATGATCATGTATATAGGCATCACGTCCGCAACAATTAGACCGAAACGATTCTGCATCTACTACTATTACTCCACACATCGACCGCTATCCAGCATGCATCTAGAGTATTAAGTTGATAAGAACAGAGTAACGCATTAGGCAAGATGACATGATGTAGAGGGATAAACTCAAGAAATATGATATAAACCCCATATTTTTGTCCTCGATGGAAACAATACAATACGTGCCTTGCTGCCCCTACTGTCACTAGGAAAGGACACCACAAGATTGAACCCAAAGCTAAGCACTTCTCTCAGTGCAAGAAAGATCAATCTAGTAGGCCAAACCAAACTGATAATTTGAAGAGACTTGCAAAGATAACTAATCATACATAAAAGATTTCAGAGAAGAATCAAATATTGTTCATAGATAAACTTGATCATAAACCCACAATTCATCGGATCTAGACAAACACAATGCAAAAAGAGTTACATCGAATAGATCTCCAAGAAGATCGAGGAGAACATTGTATTGAGATCCAAAGAGAGAGAAGAAGCCATCTAGCTAATAACAATGGACATGAAGGTCTGAAGTAAGCTACTCACACATCATCGGAGAGGCTATGGTGTTGTTGTAGAAGCCCTCTGTGATTGATTCCCCCTCCGGCGGAGCTCCGTAAAAGGCCCCAAGATGGGATCTCTTGGGTATAGAAGGTTGCGGCGGTGGAAATAGGGTTTCGTGGTGCTCCTGGATGTTTTCGGGGTATATGGATATATATAGGAGGAAGAAGTAGGTCGGTGGAGCTACGAGGGGCCCACAAGGGTGGGGGCGTGCCTAGGGGGCAGGCGCGCCTCGTGGCCTCCTCGTTGATTTCTTGACATCCACTCCAAGTCCCTTGGATCATGTTTGTTCCAAAAATAACTCTCCCGAAGGTTTCATTCCATTTGGATTCCGTTTGATACTCGTTTTCTGCGGAACACCGAAATAGGCAAAAAAACAGCAATTTGCACTGGGCCTTGGGTTAGTAGGTTAGTCCCAAAAATAATATAAAAGTGTATAAATAAGCCCATTAACATCCAAAACAGATAATATAATAGCATGGAACAATCAAAAACTATAGATACATTGGAGACATATCATCAACCTAACCCTCACTCAGTCTGGGGATTTCTAGTTCGAAATCACGGTGCCACATCAAAGTTGTTCCATTGTTACTCAAAACATACCTATCCATACATATGTTTGGGCCGCATGCATGTAGTGGTTCTCTTCGGGGACTAGCTACTTGTGTGATTATTGGCGAGCTAGCGCATCTCCGGGGTCGCATGGACGGCCATCACTTTGACCAACAATAAGAGAGAGGTTGTATGACCAAGGTGGATTATTCTTGGTCCGTTTTACTATCCATCTTGGTGAGATATATGCCTCTCTAGCCCGCCGACCGAAAGTGTGTGTGTGTGGGGGGGGGGTTGCTACTTCATACTTTGCTAGGGGAACCTCGGTTGGGGGGCATTCATTCATAGCATAGGATTCCCTTAGTGGCGACACGAGGGGGTGGGGGCTGCTAACTACTTTGCACTTTGCTAGGTGAACCTCGGTTGGGGGAGGGGGCATTCATTCATAGCTTAGCATTCCCTTTGTGCCGACAGGAGAGGGGGGTTGCAGCTACTTTGCACTTTGCTAGGTGTACCTCGGTTGGGGGGCATGCATTCATAGCTTAGGATTCCCTTCATGCCCACACGAGGGAGGGATGGCTGCTAGCTACTTCGCACTTTGCTAGGGTGAACATCGGTTGGGGGGCATGCATTCATAGCTTAGGATTTCCTTCATGCCGACGCGGGGGAGGGGCTGCTAGCTACTTCACACTTTGCTAGGTGAACCTCGGTTGGGGGGGCATGCATTCATAGCTTAGGAATCCCTTCGTGCCGACACGAGGGGGGCTGCTAGCTACTTCGCACTTTGCTAGGTGAACCTTGGTTGGGGGCATGAATTCATAGCTTAGGATTCCCTTCGTGAAGACATGAGGGAGGGGGATGCTAGCTACTTTGCACTTTGCTAGGGTGAACCTCGGTTGGGGGGCATGCATTCATAGCTTAGAATTCCCTTCATGCCGACACGAGGGAGGGGGGCTGCTAGCTACTTGGCACTTTGCTAGGTGAATGAAACTTGGTTGGGGGGATGCATTCATAGCTTAGGATTCCCTTCGTGCCGACACAAGGGAGGAGGGGGGCTGCTAGCTACTTCGCACTTTGCTAGGGTGAACCTCGGTTGGGGGGAGGGGCATGCATTCATAGCTTAGGATTCCCTTCATGTCGACACGGGGGCGGGGGGGTGGGGGCAAGCAATACAATGCGCTTTGCGAGAGAGGTGCCACATAGAAGTTGCATTTGGTATTTGAATATCAAACCACCCTTTTGATACATAAATTTGGTCCACATGCAAGTGTGTTCGTGTTCTGACCCTCTCCCGCGTCATTTTTTGCCAAATTTATGAACATTAGATAAGTCAGATGATGCAACAGACACGGTTCACTCAAAATAACTGTGTGCCACGCCGGTGCACCTGTCACGAACACATCCGCACAGTACATTGGGCTCCACGAGGCTTCCCCTCTCAAAAATATCTACCCGCCCTGAGGGTTTTTCTGTTTCATAACACAGGCTTGTTATCTCTAGACCGTGTGCGATGTTTCTTGTTCCCAATCCCGCCTGCATTCCTAGAAAATATCTGCCTGCCTCGAGGGTTTTTCTGTTTCATAACACAGGGTTGTTATCTCCGGACCGTGTGCGATGCACTATCATCAAAATTTTCAATAGCCTGGCATTTCAATCCCGCGTTTGACTCCCCTGTAGTAAAATTTTCAGTACCCGCGTCATTTCCTCAAACACCCCACGCCCCCCCTCCACACACACACACCAAAACCTCCTCGGGCGAGCGCACACACACACACCCTCCCTCGCTCGAAACCCTAGCAAGCCCCCCCCCCCGCCGCCGCCGCAAGGCCTCCATTGTCAACATCTGCCGGTTTGCCCGTGCAGCTTACCCACCGATCTCCATACCCAGGCTGCCCTGAGTTTCTTAGATGGCGCATGCCAAACGCCCCCTTTCCCATAGATCCCCATCCCCATCCCCCACTCCAGAGCGTCGCAGCTACGCTTCCCGTGGAGCTCGAGGAGCCACTGGCCCAAAAGAGGTGTATAGCGGTCTCTTCGCTCGATGTTGCCAAGGAAGCTGACGACCATTACTGGCGGCACTCAAGCAGCGGGCTAGAGTATGCGGGCATGTCTCTTCCATCGGCTACGACATTGAGGTCATTGACAACGACGGCCCGAGGCGGGCTATGTCACAGGTTAAGTGGCCCACACCCAACCCCTCGGGTTCAACCGCCGTTGATCTCATCCATGGCCCCGCCGCTGATCTCCTCTCGCTCGCTGTCAACAATTTGCCATTCTACACAGCCATCGAGCCCCTTTTGTCATTTCTGCAGGACACGTTCTATGACGCTAGCTTGGGATCCACAGCTTCCAAGTCAGATCTCATCGATGGCAACCACGAGGAGGGCATCCTCTCCGGCTCTTCCAAGGGGAAAGAGCCCATCTGCTCTTCCAAGGGGAAAGCTGTAGTGACCAGACCTCAAACAGTCTGATCTCTGTGCATCAGTGTCATCCCTAGATCGGTAATGCTGACACGCACAGTACTTGAGGATTATAATAGAGTAGCAATCACACACTTATTACATCGAATGTCTCAAAAGAGAACTTATTACAATAAATATGGCTTAAGGCCATCTAATACGATAACAACGGAAGCTGTGGAAGATAAAGTGAGTCCATCAACTCCACCGGCATCACTGAGTGAAAGACAACGACCTAAGGCTCCTTACTCGTCGTCTGAAAAGTCTGCAACATTAACATTGTAGCTTGAAATGGGCCAGCACATGGAATATGCTGGCAAGGTAACACAAGAGTAATGAACAGAATAAATGCTATCAGTATATGCATATTTGGCTGGTCGAGGCTTTATGGTTAATAAGTTTTTGCGAAAAGCCAATTTTTCCCTACAACAAAGAAATAAATTTTATTTAACAATCATGGTAGTTGTTAAACAGTGAGAAGGTTCCTCTAACTCAATCCCAATTAATCATCATCATTAAACCCAATCAGATTATATTAATAGTGATGAGATCAACATGATAATCCAAGAACCAGATACTCAAGATGTCCATAACTAGGGACATGGCTAACCATGATTAGTTTATACACTCTGCAGAGGTTTGCGCACTTTTCCCACAAGACTCGATCTCCTCCACTGGATTTCTCGCACTACATGGTGTTTGAGAAACGGATGACCGAGACACTGTCTTTCAGAAGCATTAACTCTCTAATCTGGATAGATAGTACCACCTACAACCCACTACATCCGCTAGTCTACCTCTTCGAGAGCTTCATGCAACTTACTCAACTATGCCAGAGCCCATAATGGCTTGTGGCTGCACACGAAAGTTTCTAGCATGAATAATCTTATGATCCCTTTGAGCCTGGGTGGTGGGCCATAGGATGATCACACGGGTCCTCCGGGATATCCTAGGACAACACTAGGTTCTCCAGGTGCCCACAAGCAATCCACCCAGATGTGTATTCAAGTTGCCACCTTAAGTTGAACCATTAATTAATAACTCAAATCTGTCATGAATACTCTCAAACCCAATCCACGTCTACGAGTATAGCATAGCATAACATAATAAACAACGTAGAAGTAACTCCCATAGGTTTGAAAATAAACAGGTGAATAGGTACTACCTCATCTACTTCCCAAAACCCACAATTTATCATATCCTAATCATGCAATTGTTTGAGGATTGATCTAATGCAATAAAACTGGGTAGTAAAGATGTATGATAAAAGTGTTACTTGCCTTGTTGATGATCCATGAAACCTAGAGACTCGTAGTAGCACGCTTCGCACTCCGGGTACTCTATCACAAACAAACAAGCATACAATAAGCACTCAACTAGAAGCATGGGTAAAACACAAATAAGAGATCTAACCAGAAATCCCAACTAAAGAACTCCGGTTTGCAAAAAGAATCAAATCAAATGAAGCAACGAATCTCAAACTGTGAAAGAAACAAGATCCGTTTACTAATCTGGACTAAAGTCAAATTTTACAGTAGCAAAATCTTGTTCAAGTTGGTTAAACAGAAAGAGGGCTTCGAGACGAAGATCTAGGCGCTTGAATCGCCTGATTCCGATAAACGAGCGAAAAGTTATACTAGAACGAAGATTAGGGCAGAAATCGTGATCGAAAATAATCGCGGAAAAACCCTGGAAAAAGAAAACTGACGAACAGGCTAACAAACGAGTGTTCGTTGTCTGCGGTTAACGGGCAAAAACCGTTCGTTAAAACAAACGTACGGGAGGGCGTTCGCTAATTAAATAAACCGATGGAAAACCGAACCGATCTAAACAAAAAAGCGAATCTAGGTTTTCGAAATAAAACAGATCGGTTTTAAAACAAACTGGCAGCTACCTCGACGAAGTCCGGCGAGGGCGGCGGGACGGCCCCGGTTGGCGGCGGGCTTGGCGGCTCCGGCGACGAGCGGGCGAGGCGGTGGCGGCACGGCTCCGGCGACGAGCGGCGGCGGCGTGCGGCAGCTGCGACAGCGGCGGGGCTAGCTAGGGTTTTGGGTGGGGTGGGCTGGCAGGCTGGCGGCTCGGCTTATAAGAGGCCGGCCGTACTAGTGTCATAGTCGGCTACGGCCCGACTCGGTCGGTTGACTTTTTGAAAAAAATACACTCAGAAAAAAAAGAACAGAAAAAAAGAAAAGAAATACTAAACGGACTCCAAAAATCCTAAAATAAATTTTCCCCATCCTCTAAAAATCTAACGGACAAGGTGAACATTTATTTGGGCCTCTAATGCAATTTTGAAAAACGCATATTTTCCCTAATTCAAATAAAATAGCGATAAAAACTCCGAATAAAATCTTATTTGATTTTAATATTAAATCTCCAATATTCCTTTATCTTGGGGAACTCATTTTATCCCCTCTCATTTTATTTTCATAAAATAAATATTTGAAGAGAAAATAATTAAAATCAAACGATCCTCTTTTCAAAATTTGAGAAAACTCAAATATGAAAATAACAAAATCCCCAACTCTCTCCGTGGGTCCTTGAGTTGCGTAGAATTTCTAGGATCAAAACAAAATGCAATAAAATATGATAAGAAATGATGATCTAGTGCATAACATTCCAAATTGGAAATTTGGGATGTTACAAACCTACCCCCCTTAAGATGAATCTCGCCCTCGAGATTCAGGTTGGCTAGAAAATAGGTGAGGGTGATCCTTTCGTAGGTCTTCCTCTCGTTCCCAGGTGGCTTCATCCTTAGTATGGTGGCTCCACTGAACTTTACAGAACTTGATAACCTTACTGCGTGTGACACGGCTGGCAAACTCAAGAATCTTGACTGGTTTCTCCTCTTAGGTCAAACCACTATCCAACTGAATCGCTTCCAATGGTACTGTATCTCTCAGAGGAATATCAACCATCTCTGCGTGGCACTTCTTCAACTGAGAAAGGTGGAACACATCATGAACTCCTGACAATCCTTCGGGCAATTACAACTTGTATGCAAGTTCTCCAACACGTTCCAAAACTTTGTATGGTCCCACAAAATGCGGTGCTAACTTTCCCTTAACTCCAAAACGCTTCACTCCTCGAAGTGGTGATACACGAAGATACACTTTGTCTCCGACTTCATAAACTGTCTCCTTGCGTTTAGAATCCGCATAGCTCTTCTGCCTAGACCGGGCTACCTTGAGTATATCGCGTATCAGTTTAACCTTCTCTTCTGACTCTTTAATCAAATCTGGTCCAAACAACTGACGGTCTCCAACTTCATCCCACAACAGCGGTGTCCTGCACCTCCTTCCGTGCAATGCTTCGAAAGGGGCCATCTTCAAACTGGCTTGATAGTTGTTGTTGTAACAGAACTCTGCATAAGGCAAGTTGCCGTCCCAATTAGATCCATAGTCTAACACAAGCTCTCAACATGTCTTCGAAAATCTGATTGACTCTCTCAGTATGTTCATCTGTCTGCGAGTGAAAGGCTGTACTGAACTCCAGCCTGGTTCCTAAAGTCTCATGCAACTGATTCCAAAACTTTGAGGTAAATTGGGTTCCTCTATCTGATACAATGGTCCTCAGAACTCCATGCAGACATACGATCCTGGTCATGTAAATCTCTGCCAACTTAGCACTGGTGTAAGTGGTCTTCACTAGGATGAAATGAGCTACTTTCGTCAAATGATCGACTACAACCCATATCGAGTCATAGCCTGAATCAGTCCTGGGCAATCCCGTGATAAAGTCCATGCCTAGTTTATCCCACTTCCATTCGGGTATCGACAATGGCTGTAACAATCCTGCTGGCTTCTGATGTTTTGCCTTCACTCTCTGACATACATCACAAACTCCTACATACTCCATAATATCCTTCTTCATTCTGGTCCACCAGAAACTATCTTTCAAATCCAGATACATCTTGGTATTTCTTGGATGAATCAAATACGGCGAATCATGGGCCTCTTGCAAAATCAATTTTCTGATCTCCGGATCATTAGGCACATATACGCGGTCCTCAAACCATATGGTATCATGCTCGTCCTCCCGAAATCCCTTAGCTTTTCCTTTGCTCATCCTCTCTTTTATCTCGGCAATCTCCTTGTCCATCTTCTGAGCTTCCCTGATCTTGTCCATCAATGTAGACTGAATCTCCAATGCTATTACATAACCCCTCGGAACTATTTCCAAACATAGTTCACAAAGATCCTCTGCTAACTCCTTGGGTAACTCTCCGGTCATGAGTGCATTGATATAACTCTTGCGGCTCAACGCATCGGCTACTACGTTAGCCTTACCGAGATGAGAATGCAACTTCATATCATAATCCTTGATGAGATCCAACCATCTCCTTTGCCTGAGATTCAACTCCTTCTACGTGAAGATGTACTTCAAACTCTTGTGATCCGTGTACACCTCACAATGGTTTTCGATGAGAAAATGTCTCCATGTCTTCAACGCATGCACTACGGTTGCTAACTCCAAATCATTGGTAGCATAATTCAACTCATGGGGTTTAAGTTGTCATGAGGCATAAAGATACAACTCTTCCTTCCTACATAAGCATTGCTCCAAGTCCTCGACGAGAAGCGTCACAATACACCTGGTAATCCTTGCGTTGATCTGGAAGAATCAACACTGGAGCTGTAGCCAAGCGTTTCTTCAACTCCTGAGAACTGGCCTCACATTCCTTAGTCCATTTAAACTTAGTGTCCTTCTTTAACAACTCTGTCATGGGCTTTGCAATCTTCGAGAAATTCTCAATGAACCTTCTGTAGTATCTGGTGAGTCCAAGAAAACTCCAGATCTCTCCAACTGACGTGGGTGCTTCCCAATTTGTCATATTGATGACCTTGGTAGGGTCTACGGCTATTCCTTCTCCGGATATAACATGTCCGACAAATCCAACTTCCTTCAACCAAAACTCGCACTTGCTGAACATGGCGTAAAGCTGATGTTCTCTGAGCTTCCCAAGTACCAAATGCCTTATGATCCTCTTCATTCTTCGAGTAGACCGGAATATCATCAATGAACACCACAACAAACTTATCCAAAAACTCCATAAACACTTTGTTTATCATGTTCATAAAGTAGGCAGGTGCGTTAGTCAAACCGAATGACATAACGGTATACTCATATAGCCCGTACCTTGTGGTAAAAGCTGTCTTAGGTATATCCTGCTCTCGAATCTTCAGCTGATGGTACCCTGATCGTAGATCGATCTTGGAAAACACCTTAGCTCCTTGCAGCTGGTCAAACAAATCATTTATCATCGGCAGTGGGTACTTGTTCTTGATCGTCACTTCATTCAATCCTCGCTAATCGACAACCATCCTCAATGATCCATCCTTCTTCTCCACAAGAAGCACTGGTGATCCCCAAGGTGATGATCTTGGGCGAATATAGCCTTTATCCAGTAACTCCTTAATCTGTTTCTTAATTTCCTCCAAATCCTTAGCAGGCATCCTGTATAGTCTCTTAGATATTGGCCCTGTGCCTAGCAAAAGCTCGATCAAAAACTCAATGTCTCTATCCGGTGGCATGTCTGGCAACTCTTCTAGAAATACATCTGGGAAATCCTTCACCACTGGTACTTCCTCCTGTACAACTCCTGATAAGGAATTCACTTGAGTCCTATTCGGCACATGCCGGGATACATACTTGATCCTTCTTCCTTCTGGGGTGGTAAGTAAAATCGACTTACTGGCGCAGCCAATGTTCCCTCCATACTTCGATAACCAATCCATGCCTAATATCACATCCAGTCCTTATGACTCCAATACTATTAGGTCTGAGGGGAACACGTAGCTACTAATCCTTAATGGTAACAGATCAGACCATAGGCTAGCCATATACTCCGCTCCTGACGAGGTTACTAACATGGGTGTCCTAAGGGCTTGGGTTGGTAGTTTAAACTTTTCCACAAATCCCCTTGATATGTATGAATGCGATGCACCAGTATCAAAAAGAACGTTTGCAGTAAATGACTTAATCATAAACTTACCTATTACTGCATCCGGTTGCGCTTCAACCTCCTCCACGTTCACGGGGTTCACTTGTCCCCTGTTGAAAGGGTTGGGCTTCTTCCCAGAGCTTCCATTGCCATTTCCATTGTTTGCTTTAGAACACTCCGTGGAATAATGTCCATTCTTCCCGCACTTGAAGCAAGTAATGTGACTTAGATCCTTCTTGGCGGGCGTTGCTGGGTTGGTACGGTTTTGGCCGTTGCTTCCTCCATTGCCATTCCCATTCCTGGGGCCACTATGGTTGTGCAAAATCCCTCCATTGTGTTTGTGACCTCCATGGTTATGCTGAAGTGGTCCTCCCGAGTTCGGGGTAAGACGGGGTCTCTGCTGAGCTCCAGAATTGTACTTCCCTTGTCCATACTTCCTCTTGCGGTTGTCAATCTGCTGCTGCTTCCCTTCAATCATGAGAGCTCTATCTACCATCTCCTGGTAGTTAGTGAAAGTTGCTACCATCAACTGCATGCGGAGCTCATCATTCAGTCCTTCCAGAAACTTCTCCTGTTTAGCTGCATCCGTAGCAACGTCATCTGGGGCATAACGTGCTAGCTTACTAAAGTCATCCACATACTGGCCAACGGTGCGTCCTCCTTGGCGTAAGTTGCAAAACTCGTGCTTCTTCATAGCCATAGCCCCTGCTGATACATGGGTGGTACGGAATGCTTGCTGAAACTGCTCCAAAGTGACATTGGCTATAGAAAAATTGGCTGTGTAATTCTCCCACCATGAGGTTGCTGGTCCATCAAATTGGTGCATGGCAAAATGCACCTTCTCAGCATCTATGCATCCTGCAGTGGTCAACTCCCTTCCAATCCCGTGGAGCCAATCATCTGCAATTATCGGCTCGGTGCTACTGGAGAACACTGGCGGTTGCAACCTCAGAAAATGGGCTAAGATGTCAACTGGGGGTGGTGGTGGGTTGTTGTTGTTGTTGTTGTTGCCTTGGTTCTGAACTAATAACTGCATCAAGGCATTCTGCTGCTGGATCAACTGAGTGAGCTCCGGTGGGAAAGTAAATCTGGGGTCACATCTCGGAGGCATATGAGGGTTTAGAGGGAAGAGAATAGAATAGAATGAGGTCTAGTGAGAAAACACTACCCATATGCACATGAGACAAACATAATCATATCACTTCAATCAATCCAAACAAGGGCATACAGTCGGTCTAACTATCGTTACAAAAGTGCTCGGACTAATCTATATACATGGGGGAATGCTACTACTGATATGGTGGTCGACTAGAAAAATTGATCGGTGGAAGACTCCATAATATCTGCTCTAGCTTCATCAACAAAGTCATCATCGCTAATGTCGAGGTCCGAGTCGGTGTCATCGATGATGATGTAGTTCTCCGGGCAAGTGGAATCGTCGTCTTCTCCTCCTGGCGTGGGGTCTCCCATGAAGACTCCTAGCTTCCTTGTCAGATCGTCATTCATCTCCACTAATATCGTCATTTCCTCCTCGTATCCATCGCATGTAGACTTGAGTTCTTCCTCCAGCTACTTGATCCTGGTTATTGCCTTCTTCAGATCTATCATGCATGCGCACATCTGGTTCTCCTGGCGACGAATGTGCTGGTTTAACTCCTGGATGAAAACTGCAATAGATCTATCCTTCCTGGTGCTGATCATCTCCCATTGTTCATCTCGGTGCCCACAAATCAGGTAGATAGTATCCTTAAGATCCTTGTGGTAAACTTCTCCAATGCGTCCCATGGTTATGTGGGCTGCCATGCTCTTGCCTAGACTCCAGGTTGGTGCATCAAAGGAAAACTCTATGGGCTCAGTGGCTGGCGCGAATGTCCTTCCTGGAACTTGAACTCTAATCATCCAGCGCTCCTCTTCTGGTAAAGTGGCATTGTAGGTCCTAGTAAAGCTTGGTATTCCGATGTTCAGGTATCTAGTAACTTCCTTCAAGTGTCGTCCAAAAGGCGTATCTTCATCCAGTTGAGTGAACTTATTCCTTGCATCCGCCATCCTAAAGAGTAGAAAAGGGAGAGGAGTCATAAATGAGAAGAGAGTAGTGATCTAGGGTTTTAGCTTAGTGGTCGTGTCCTACAGTCAGCGTGTGCTCTGATACCATCTTGTAGTGACCAGACCTCAAACAGTCTGATCTCTATGCATCAGTGTCATCCCTGGACCGGTAATGCTGACACTCACATTACTTGAGGATTTATAACAGAGTAGGAATCACAGACTTATTACATCGAATGTCTCAAAAGAGAACTTATTACAATAAATATGGCTTAAGGCCATCTAATACGATAACAGCAGAAGTCTTGAAAGATAAAGTGAGTCCATCAACTCCAACGGCATCATTTAGTGAAAGACAACGACCTAAGGTTCCTTACTCATCGTCTGAAAAGTCTGCAACATTAACGTTGCAGCCCAAAACGGGTCAGCACATGAAATATGCTGGCAAGGTAACACAAGAGTAATGAATAGAATAAATGCTATCACTATATCCATATTTGGCTGGTGGAGGTTGTATGGTTAATAAGTTTTTGCGAAGAGCCCATTTTTTCCTACAACAAAGGAATAAATTTTGTTTAACTATCATGGTAGTTGTTAAACATTGAGAAGGTTCGTCCAACTCAATCCCAATTAATCATCATCATTAAACCCAATCAAATTATATTAAGAGTGATGAGATCAATATGATAATCCAAGAACCAGATACTCAAGATGTCCATAACCAGGGACACGGCTAACCATGATTAGTTTGTACACTCTGTAGAGGTTTGCACACTTTTCCCCACAAGACTCGATCTCCTCCATTGGATTTCTCGCACTACATGGTGTTTGAGAAACGGATGACCGAGACACAGTCTTTCAGAAGCATTAACTCTCTACTCTGGATAGACAGTACCACCTACAACCCACTACATCTGCTAGTCTACCTCTTCGAGAGCTTGACGCAACTTACTCAACTATGCCAGAGCCCATAATGGCTTGTGGCTGCACACGGAAGTTTCTAGCATGAATAATCTTATGATCCCTTTGAGCCTAGGTGGCGGGTCGTAGGATGATCACACGGGTCCTCCGGGATATCCTAGGACAGCACTGGGTTCTCCAGGTGCCCACAAGCAATCCACCCAGATGTGTATTCAAGTTGCCACCTTAAGTTGAACCATTAATTAATAACTCACAACTGTCATGAATACTCTCAAACCCAATCCACGTCTACGAGCATAGCATAGCATAACATAATAAGCAACGTAGAAGTAACTCCCATATGTTTGAAAATACAGAGGTGAATAGGTACTACCTCATCTACTTCCCAAAACCCACAATTTATCAGATCCGAATCATGCAATTGTTTGAGGCTTGATCTAATTCAATAAAAACTGGGTAGTAAAGAGGTATGATCAAAGTGTTACTCGTCTTGCTGATGATCCGTGAAACCTAGAGACTCGTAGTAGCACGCTTCACACTCTGGTACTCTATCGCGAACAAACAAGCATACAATAAGCGCAGAACTAGAAGCACGGGTAAAACTCAATTAAGAGATCTAACCAGAAAGTTGAACTTAAGAACTCCGGTTTGCAAAAAGAATCAAATCAAACGAAGCAACGAAACTCAAACTACAAAAGAAACAAGATCTGTTTACTAATCTGGACTAAAGTCAAATTTTACAGTAGCAAAATCTTGTTCAAGTTGGTTAAACAGAAAGAGGGCTTCGAGACGAAGATCTAGGCGCTTGAATCGCCTGATTCCAATAAACGAGCGAAAAGTTATACTAGAACGAAGATTAGGGCAGAAATCGTGATCGAAAATAATCGCGAAAAAACCATGGAAAAAGAAAACTGACGAACAGGCTAACAAAGGAGCGTTCGTTGTCTGCGGTTGACGGGCGAAAACCGAAACGATCTAAACAAAAAAATGAATCTAGGTTTTCAAAATGAAATAGATCGGTTTTTAAAAAAACGGCGGCTACCTCGACAAAGTCCGGCGAGGGCGGAGGGACGGCTCCGGTTGGCGGCGGACGGGGCGGCTCCGGCGGTGAGCGGTTCCGGCGGGAAGCGGGCGAGGCGGCGGCGGCGCGGCTCCGGCAGCGGCGGCGCGACTTTGGCAGCGGCGGCGCGGCTCTGGCAGCGGCGGGGCGGGGCTGGCTAGGGTTTCGGGTGGCGTGGGCTGGTAGGCTGGCGGCTCGGCTTATAAGAGGCCGGCCGGACTAGTGTCCTAGTCGGTTACGGCCCAACTAGGTCGGTTGACTTTTTTTAAAAAAATAATTCCGCTCGGAAAAACAAAGTAAAGAAATACAAAACGGACTCCAAAAATCCTAAAATAAAATTCTCCCGTCCTCTAAAAATCTAACGGACAAGGTGAACATTTATTTGGGCCTCTAATGCAATTTTGAAAAACGCATATTTTTCCTAATTCAAATAAAATTGCGATAAAAACTCCGAATAAAATCTTATTTCATTTTAATATTAAATATCCAATATTCTTTATCTTAGGGAAGTCATTTTATAACCTCTCTTTTTATTTTCATAAAATAAATATTCGAAGAGAAAATAATTAAAATCAAACGATCCTTTTT